>NC_043966.1:22564587-22759587 GCF_902148855.1 Sphaeramia orbicularis
TTGACTGTAGGAGAAAGATGAATGCTGGTTATTCTGTCCCTCCTTTTTAAAATAATTTAATGCTGAGCTGAAGGGCTCTTACCTGATAGTCCGTTAGTGTTTCCACTCGGTGTTACTGTAACATGGCGTGCCTTGACTTTTGTACGTCGTCCTCATGCCCTGTTCAGTTTCCTCCAACGTGGGTCCCATTGTCTGACTGATAAATCAAGGTATTATGATGAAATGACTCATCTGTTTGTCCTTGGATCTTTCAAACCCAATTTTTTATTGAGCAGAAATGCAGTAAAACTGAAATAAATAATTGGAAACTTTTAATTTCTGTCTTGTCATTTGTCACTGTTCACAGAATGAAAGTTAAGTGTTTGTCCCAGTTCCTGTAGTTGCTTCAGTCACAGAATCTGCAGACTGTAAAGGAGTTAAAGTTTAGATTGCACTATACTCCAGGTTTACATCATTTAGCAGTTAGCTACACCAGTTCCTCACTTTTAATGTAGGGCAGCATTATCTAAGGCTGCTGAACGACTTAGTGCTTTACTGAGTAAGGATTTACCCAAAGGAGAAAAGACGGAGGTGTTAAGTGGTCATGACAGAATTTGTTAAACTAAGCACCATTTCTTATTGCTGCTGTGTATGCAAATACATGGTTGTGCTGATGCAAAGCTTCTGCAGCAGTGATGTTTGCAGCACTTTAATAGAACATATTTTAGCCTGTCTTTTCAGGTGAAGTGGAGCCATTTTCGCACACTTTTAGTTTCAATTAGCTACTGCTGGTTACTGATTTTCTTTAGAGAATGGTTAATGATTACAAAAAGACTGAGGTTGATTTTATGGCAGTGGAGCATTTTGTAGTTGCTAGGAATATAAGGAAACACTTAAGTGTCATCATTGTGAGCCATATGATCTTCAACTGACCTACAAAACAAACCCCATCACAGCATGGTTAATGGTAGTGCTTCTCCTAATGTTGACATAAAGGCTGCACTAATATGTCAAAACAACAGATGTAACTACTGAAAGAGACCAAAAAAACAGTAAATTGGACCACCTCATCAGAAGTGACAGGAATTTATTTAGTTGAGATAATAAAGTTGATAAAAGCACCCTGGTGGCTCAGAACACAATTCTCTGTTGGTGTTATAGAACAGATAAGTCACAGCTTCACAGAACTTTGTCACATCCAACATGATGGCAATGCAGTTTAGAAGAAACAAAATGATAAGTTAGTCAAACTGGTTGCCCCCTGTAGGTGATCCAACTATCCATCACCCTCTGAAACCCTCCCCTTAGCAACAGCTCCACCTAGAGCAGCCAATCCGGTCGCAAAGGCTTTTTTTCTCCCTCCACTCTCTCTCTCTCTTTCAAAGGCACAGCAGTGATTAAGAGATCGCAGTGTGATGAAGGGCATCGAGGAAGCGAAAGGAGGGCAGACGCGGTCAGAGAGGAAAAAACAAACTGCTCAGTCCAGTGGTGAACGAGTCAGGGTGAGGAGTTTGCATAAAAGTGCTGCATGTGCCTGCAGTCCTATTCTCTTCTCATTCACAATGGGCCTTAGACATGGCTGCAAATCAAAATGGCTGTGTTGGTCAGTGTCCGCTGAAATAAAGTGGGTCAACAACACTGGTGACAGCTGGTCAGATGGTGAACCTGAAAAGAAATGAGGATTCTATTCTCCAGACATGATTGAGACCCACAAAACAATGCAAACTAATCCCCTAAATCATTTTAACCTCTTTTGTTCACTTAGGACAGAAAACTGGGTCTGAACAAAATATAAAGCAATACAGAAAAAACATCAACATCTTACATACTTTAGTGACCCTGTATTTTGCATTTTGTCTTCCGTAAGGCATCTTTGTTATATTTTCAACATATTACCCTTCTGTCGGTTTATATCTGTGGATATTTTCTTACATTAGATGATTGTCTGCTATAGTATTGTATTTTTGTGCTAACTTGCATTAATAGTTGGTTGTTGGTTACATGCAGTTTTATATAAATGCACATTTGTTTTTGTTTTGTCTTTAATGTTTGAGGAAGACAAGTTTATATGGAAACTTTAAGAACAGAAGTCTGAAAAATCTGCTCTGCATAACCATGTACACATGCTTGTCTGTTATTACAATTAACATTTTGCACAGAAAACCACTCAGATTTAATAAAATGTGCTTTAAAGTAGCCTAATTATCCAAATATACTTGAGATTACCCACTCCAGATGCACTCTTTTTCTGCTGAACCATGACACTGACATTCTACAACAGGGATCAGTCTGCTTACATGTACAACTCTCCAAAGTCACATTTAACTTGGGAAACCTGAGAGCAAATAGTTGTAACCAGTCACAGCTGGGCAAAATTAAAATGTCTCTAGAGTCGTGTTGCATAATACACAGCAGATGCCTACAAAAGTGAGTGTAAAGAATTTTATGTGCAGCATTTGATCATTTGATGTAACCCATGGCGTCAAGTGAAACGTCACCAGAAGAGCTCAGATTGTGTAATAAAGTAAAAGTACAAGGAGGGCAATGTCAAAGTACCCTGAAGTCACACTGCATTTAGAACTTGCAGTGCAACTATGATGTACTACCAGCAAAATATGCATAAAGTATGAAATGCAAAATTAGTCATTGTGCAAGTAAAGGGGTCCCTGCCAGTGTTTGTGTAGTGTACAAATATGTATGTTTTTTTCCCATTAGTTTTACCCCTACATTAATTGCATTTCCATTCCACTTCTGCAGAAATCAAAGGTCAGCCTCATTTGAACTACTTTATACACTGTTGGTTGTGTAACATACTTTAATGCATCATTAACATCCTGTTTAAAACTTGATTCTTCATGAGCTCAGCCTTGTTTTAGTTCGTGATGATGCAATTTCCCACTTTTCTTAATTCAGGTGGTTTTTTTTTAAGTCCTTACTCCTTCAGTTTGTCACAAATTTAAAAAATCAACCCATTTGCCTTAAATTGTTTGAAATATATTCAACATCATTGGGCTTCAAAATGAAAATCCTCATTTATAAAATTTGATATCTTGGCATGAGAGGCTGCTTTTGTCAGGGGTTGTGGGCTCAGTGCTATGTGACCTGCAGACCTTAGGACATGGCAGAATCTGTGTGTGGTTGGAAGGTCTTTGCCCTAACCGGTCCATCAGCATGAGGCTGCGTGATCACAGACTTGGCAGACAATGGCAGCGTATGCTCTGCAAAGCTTGCTTCACCTTTGCAGACTGTCAGTTGCTCAATGGCTATAAAATCCCTGCATGACAACCAGACAATAAGAGATAATTACTGTATAATGCAGGTCACGTTAACCTGATACAGGTCCTGAAGGTTGATGACTAAGCGTCAATAATCTCAAAATAAGACCCATAACTTTTTAGCCGCTATAGCACCTACTGACATCGGTGTCTGCCACACCTGCACTGTTTGCTCTTATCGCCATTCTGCACTTTTCTATGGTAACAGCACTGCTCCCTGAGCAAACACGTACAGTTCATTCACTATGTGTTTACTTTTACATCTAGGCACGTTTCACTAACCCTTAAAGACAACAGTGAAGTCAAACAGAAGACCCAAGTAGACTTCAGTCGTCCAAAACTATAAGACAATTAAAATAGGTTGTGCTAGTTATTAAAACAAGTTGTTGTGTAATGTGATATATAACCTGCATGCAGTGGAATTAGTGTTGCTAGGCATTGCCATGCATAAAATCATCTCATGTGAAAGACGGTGCAGCCCACGTCATTGTGCATTGGCTTAGACGTACAATATGCTGCCTTGTGTTGCAGACGTAATGAGAAGCAACACGCTCACTCAAGTCATTAGCGTTTCTGTGTTTTCAGTGTCTCCATAACGGCGCAAGAGCAGCATGTTTGCAGAAAGGAGTCTTTCAGGAAGTATTCTCTGTTTGGTTACATCTGTTTTGATAAATCCAAAGTGTCTTCAGGATATGAATGATGTAAGACTTGAGACACAAATTCGATACGAGTGATAACACCAACATGTGCATTGATATGTTTTCAAGGATAAAGATAAACAGGCCCTGCGATGAACTGGCGACTTGTCCAGGGTGTACCCTGCCTTCGCCCCTATGTAGCTGGGATAGGCTCCAAGTGACCCCTGTGACCCTAGTGAGGATAAAGCGGGTTCAGAAAATGAATGAATGAATGAATGAATGAAAGATAAACAGGCAGGAATCAAAATGCATACATTTGTAAAAGTGCCATAATTTCAACCACTTATGAGGTACAAGGATGTGAAAATAGGTTTGTGTTTGTTTATATTTTATGTGGACGTTGTACTGTGGTCTCCTGTTGGCCTTGCAGTGAGGAAATGACCTGAAGTAGACCAGGGCTTTGATTGGATGAGAAGTTGCACAATATTGTGTTTACATGTTTCAGTTTGCTAAAGGAGATATTGCTATATGTTCTTTGCAGTTTTGATAGTATGTAAATTGCAATACAAATGTACAGATGGTGATATGATTGTGACAGTTGTTTTTAGTGCTAGTCTAATAATCCTAGACATTCTACATTAATATTTTTACTTTTGCATGGTTAATCTATGTGAATTCTTACCTTTTCAAAAGACTGCAGCTTCAGACCCTGTACATTAAAATCATTGTATCTGGTATCAGATAACGGTGTGTGTCTGCTCTCGTCTTGTCAGAAAGGAGACACAGCTGTGAAGACGGGAACACCGTGTTCTTTTTTAGATTGAGACTTTCCCAACGAACCCCGAAACACAGAGCCGCCACCCCTCCCCCCTCTCCTCCTTTATGACAAGATAAGCTCAATTTTATTTTGCTAAAAGAATGAATCTGTTGAGAGGAAAACCCACTTCTTGTTTTTTCTTTTGCAACCTGGGAGTACGTTTGATTTGACCATGACGATCAGTATGTACCCTGTCTGTGCAGAGCGTATACTGTAGGGGAGGAATGTATGAGGTTATGTAAGAGCGAGTGGGCGTGTGGTCCAGCTGGAGCAGCTTACAGCCTGACACAGAGTGTCTCAGAGAGTGAACAATCCCCTCAGCGTGGCCTTGTCTGCTGCTCACACACACTTGTACTCTATCCCTTTATGTGCAGCTTACAATATATAGGTCAGTGTGATCTTCTGTCATGCATATTATGTGCATAAGGTATGAGGCTGCAGATGCCCAGAGAGTAGAGAGATCAGATCTGATATTTACTTACAATAGATTTGCGAACAACTTGCTTGAAAAAGATAAACAAGATAAATATATAACAGTCAAAAATGCTAACAAATATCAGCATGCATAACCTCAAAAACTCTAATGCTCTTAATTTATGTTACAGTGCACACTAGAAGTAAAAAAATGTTAAATATTAGCAAGTTGACCTTAATATAATAATAGGGTAATATAATATATAAGTCAGAGGGCTAGACTAAAAAAGGGTTTATTAATCTGTTGTGGGTTAATATCCAGCCAAAAGAAACAAAACAGAAATGTTTGGTGTGGAAAATGCAAATTGAAAAAGAATGCAGTGACAAAAAAATCTACTACATTTTGATATAGACACTGAAAATATCATATGTCATGTTTTTTTCATGTCTGGTCAGAATTATTTCATCTGTAAATACAACCATGCCTGATATTAAGCTAATAATGAGTTTTAAACTGTGCTGATTCTGCCTGTGATAACAGTTTGGTATAAAAGCAGCCTCCAAGAAAGGGTCTAGTCTTTTAAGCTCGAAGATGGGCCAAAAACTGCCATTTTTTCAAAAGTATGAGAAAATGATGTAAATGTTTAAGTCAATGTTCCAAAGAGAAAGACTGGAAGGAAAGTGTTTATTAAAAGAGACCTCCAAATTGACTCATTTGATTATAGGACATGTTTATGCAGTGCATTGCTTGTGTAATGTTTTACCAAATGTCATATTGATTGCATTGACTGTGCTCTGATCTTGTATTGATGATGTACGAGTCACTTCACTGTGTTATGTCTTCTCCACCACGCTTCAATGATTCTCAATGGGGTTCGGGTCTTGACTCTGTGGTGTCCAATCTATACATGAAAATGATGTCTCTCCTACTACCTGGACCACTTTTTCACAATTTAATTCTAGTATTGTCATCTTGAAATATATCCAATCTAACCTTAACCCAGCATAAACCTGGTTATTCTGTTTATTCAGGTTCTGTTGACCTCATTTATTGGACACATAATGTTATTGAACCTAGACCAGACCAACTGAATCCACCCCAGATCATAACACTGCCCCCACTGGCTTGTACTGTAGGCACTAGGCATGATGGGAAAACACTTCATCCTCCTCCCTTCTCATCCTGATGTGTCCATCACTCTGGAACCGGGTCAATGTGGACTCATCCAACCACATGATCTTTTCCCATTGAAACACAGTCCATCTTTCATCTACGCACTGCATCAGTTAAAGTGTTAAAGACCTTGTTTCCATCTGAAACATATTAATCACTGCAGTAATTATCCAATGAAAGGCTCAGAAGTATTTGTTCAGTGTATTTATGTCATTATATTCAGAGGATATTAATAAAGTGAGTGAACATCACAACTGTACAACTGACTCTGTTGGTCTCCCATTGTAGAGTTTATTTATTTATTTATAATTTGAATTTTTATTATTATTTTTTAGTCACTTAGGGGCTAATTCCACATCTTGGATAATCTTAATGAGTGACATAAAAATGCATCCCCTGAACAGTTGTATGGAGGTGGAAATCAGCTAGAGACCAGGCTGTAAATGTTTCTGTTATAAAGTTGGACAATATAAAATGGTGGTCTATGGGGACTGACTCGCTCTTGAAGCCAGATCCCATCAGACATTCAACTTAACCCTTTACAGGTCACTCACAGAAATACTCTGAAATTCATCATTACAACAGACCACATTGGACGGGAGATTGTTGCCTCACTGTTCTCACTGGAACTGTTGCTGTCTCTGTCTTGTAATGTATGATGAAATGACCAAAAATAGTCACTTACCCAATAAAGAGTTAATGCAGATTTTGACATTTGTATATTGGTGTAATTTTCAGCCCTAGAAATTGGTCTTTGGGGTAAAGTTACACTTGAATTGTACAGACCCATAGGTCAGTGTAATGCTCACAGTAAAATACTAATATTAGCAGAGTCGACAAATTCTGAAGGTATCATTATTTATTTTTTCAAGGACACAAACTTTAAAATCAAACAGATCAGAAAATTATAGTTCATTAATTTTCCCAGCGATATTTAAAGGTAACCACACACATTTCAGATCTTCTGAAAAATAGATCATAATACAGATTTGCATCAAAAACTGGGATTACTCCACCAAACTGAAAGGTAATTTTACAGATTTTTTTTGACAGTGCTAGAAAGTCTATCAAACACTGTAACTTTAGGTCATAATTTTAACTTGTACCAGTCTGACATACATGTATTCAATACTGACCAGCAACTGCACAATGACTTTTTTTCTTTAGGTATTTTGACAGTCCTTATCTTGTCACTTATGCTTATTATGGCTTTCTTTGTGTTTATTTGAGCCTTGTATCTACAAAGAAGTGTCTGTGTGTTCTTCGGAGTTTAGTTTACTTTAATTATCAGGTGCGTGATAACAATCAGGGTCAAGCCTCGATGCTGAAATCCTCCGCTCTCAACGACTCCCACAGGACGATAAAGAGATGAGTCCTCTGCAGGTCAGTGCCTCTGTCCATCTCTGACTGCATTTAATCTAATCTGCACGGCGAGGGTGATACAATGGCACTGCTGTGTTTAATTACACAAGAGCCTGTTGTCTGCAGAGCTACTGGAAAGCTAAATGAGCCACAGAAGAGCAACACACTGATCATATTTCCCTGACCAGTGTGTTTACTGCACTTAAGCAAAACCTGACTTCTAACATGGAGTGGTTTTTTGTTTTTTTTTCCTATTTTTCTTTTTTTTTTTTTTTTTGGCTAATAATTGTTTTTGTTTGATCTTGACCCCAACTGTGATGTGGTTATGTTTAGATTGTGGACAATATTTGTTAATTTACTTAACCTTCGCATAGTTAAAAAAACAAAAAAAAAACAACAAAGTCCAGTGGTTTTATTTGCTTGAATGTAGTGGAAACGTGACTGTGCATGTGTTTAACTACAGATTCTTCAAAAATATTTAAGTCTTAAATATTAAACTTGTGTAAATATTTTGAGATCATGATAATATTTATTTTATGGGTGACTTTCTTTGTGGCCAGATAGGATAACAGTGAAAGGAGAAAAAAAAATCACTCTTTTGTACTCTATATATGGAGCCATGCGTAAATTAATAGTTACTCTCTTTACATCTTTATATTGTTGATGTTGTTTTGTTGCATTGACGTGTTACATTCATATTTCACAGCAGGCAGAGCAATACATTAAATAAATCTTAGTTTTTTAACCATTTTATAGACTGAAGGGTGACTGAAGGGTCGCTGGTTTGATTCAGAAGATCGGTAGAGAAATTGTTTGCCCATGTGCCCTTGAACAAGGCACTTAAGCCCCCATTTGCTCACTGGATGCCTGACATAGCAGCCCACCATTCCCAGTCTACAATGTGGTGTGTGTTCCTACATGTTCAGATAATAATGGGTTAAATGCAGAGGTTCAGTTTTAGTGTGTGTTGCATGTCCACATGTAAAATAAATGAAGATTCTTAATTTGTAAATTCTTGCTGTTGTTTGGTGAATAGCTACTGTATTTTAGCTGTTAGATTTAGTTGTTAACTTATTCCTTTGCTGCTTTTGCTCATCAGTAGCCACGTTTACACAGCACTTCTGTTAAAGGAATATTTCGCCTTCATTCTGGAACGATGTCTGTGTAAACAGGATGATGGGATCATTTGGTTCCACCTTTATCGTGGTTTTGTAACGACTCAGGAGATAGTAACAGAGCCGTGATAAAGGTGGAATCACGACCAAGGTGTGATGTTTTAAAGATGGTGTACAGTAAACAAACATATCAATGCGACCAGAAAGATGTCAAACTGGGGAGACGCCAAGATCTGCGAGCTGTTTTCACATCAAGTGGAGGACTCCATCTATGCTAAGATTTGTGGAACGGTAAAAGACTCTGCTCAGGGTATTTCCCACATGAAAGTTATACATCACACTATACGATGCGCTGAGTCACCACCCCTTTGATTCCAGAATGCAGGTCCACTGTGTAAAAGTCCAGCCTGTCTCACCTCAGTTTCTCCTTTGGCTTGGCTGTGGAAATCAGTCAGGGGTGGCAAAAAGTTGAGATCACCATCTCACCTTTTTTCTGGGATCTCTGTGTAAAAGTGGCCCAATGACTGACAGTTGAGTCTGAAGGATCAGGCATCATGGTGTTCACCTGAGGCCTGAACCTTCGCCATTTACACCCTGAAATACATCCAGATTCCTTAAGACTCAGTAACATATCCAAATATCTTTTTCTCTTTACTTAAATAATGTTTTCTCATGTATTAGTGAGTGATCCTCAGCCCATCTTTGCTCCTATAGGACTAGACATTTATCCCTTTCATGCATGAATTATCAGAACCTTAATCAAGATTTTTTTTTCCTGAGTGTTTTTATTCCTCTTTAGGCATGAAAAAAAAAAAACGTGATTGAATTTTTTTTTTTTTTTTTTTTTTTAAATCAACCTGTTTTTCATGGAGTTACAACAATGTCCACTCAACTACACCATGAATTTTATTCTTGAAGCAAAGAAACATGTATTTAAAACCCAATATCATAAAGTGATATGAAAACAGTGAAATGAAACCATGTTTAATGCAGCTAATCTGATGTTTTCTCACATTTTAACATATTCTAATACTAGTTATTACTCACTTCATGGAGATAATATGCAAAATATAAATATTAACAATTGATTTCCACTCAAGAACCAATCAAGAACAGCAAAGTTACAATAACGGTATGAATTGCAGTGTATGAGATGATGCATAAGTGTCCACTGTGTTGGTTGATATGGAACTAAAACAACAAAACCCATGAATATACAAGAGTAAAGCTGTAGAGTAACTGTCCACTGTAGTGACCACTATGCATGAAAGGGTTAATGGATTCTGCTTTTGTACCCAATCATGTTGTCATTCCCACTAATTTGAATCATTATTGCTCCATTTCCAGCCTTTTCTTTAATGTGTTTCAGCCTGATTTACAAATTACAAATGCAATAAAGTGTTCATTCAGTTCAGTGTCTACAGTTAAAGTAAAAGAGTAAAGTAAATTAAATATCTCTGATTATTTTTTTCATACTGTTTTTTTCTATCTTTTCCAGGGCACATATACAAATAGCACTATGTTTAATGTACTCTAAGTTCTTCAAACACATGTGTACTTCTCACCTCAGCTTTATCTCACTCCTGGTTCTGTCTATATTCACATACCTGATCCTTACAGCATTCACACCCATAATGTCCTGAATAAGCAATCGAACTTGACCTCACATTTGGTCTTTCCTAGCTGTATCTCAGCAGACTGTACACAGTGCAAAGTTTGTTAATTTTTACTGATTTCATTGTAATGTCTGGGTCATTGGGTTTCTCTTGTGAAATGTTGGCTGCAAACATAGGCAGCCTATCTCAGCGCTTGAACCAAATGAACTAAGTGCTTGAATGTCATCCGATATTAAGATGACAGTTTCATAGCTGTAAGGTATTATTATTTGGCAGTCGATGGAGTGTCCTTATGCTCACCTAAACTGATATTTAAAACTGTTGCTGTGTATCAGCGTCCACTTTTCCAAGTACCATAACCCTAGTGCTACTGTTGTGGCAATTCCCAAATGAAGTGTCCTCTCTAGTCAACCTTTCATAAGTGATTTATCACCGTTTATTAGCATATTATCCTCTGTATTTTGCATTTTTCACTGTAAATCGTGTATTTTCCTATATTTAATTTACTATTTAATTTAGATCTTCATGAAGACTCAGAGTTTATTCAAAGGTTTTTAAATCAAAATATAGAAAACTGAAGAAAAAGTGACTTTGTCAGCAAATATATCAATAACTGAATGTAAAATCAAGTGTCCTCATCCACTGTCATTTGTCAAACTCCATGGGTTTTACTGGTGAATCAATGTTACAGAAGATAACGGTGTTTCCACGGTAACTACGGAGCCTCTAAACGTCCAAATGGGTCATATCTGATGACCATAAAAAGATGATAAACTGTATTTTGCACCAATTATTTACACGCAGATAGGATTAGTGGATCAACAGGTGTTAAACAGTTTAGTTCAGTTGATGCTTTTGGTTGCCAGTGGAGGTTTGGGTCTTTATGGGTTAATGCGTCAACAACCCCCCATTAATATCCCACACTGAAGGAACAAACACTTTTGAGGGTTTACTTGGAATTTTCCCATGCTGTCATCAGATTTAGCCTGGGGTGGCTCAAACAAAAATGTTGTGATGTTAAAAAGTTGGTGTTGATTATTATCTGATGAATGTCAAATCATTTCCTTCAAGTATAACAGCTGATTTTTTTTTGTCTTAAGTGAAAATCAAAGAAACCAGTCAGTTATTTGAGCTTTTATACTGTTTGTAAAAGACATAAATGGTGTAAAAGAGATGATGATTAAAATGACTATATTTGCCCAAATGGTGTCCCAAAGCTTTATTTACCACATCTGCAGGAGGCCTTTATCTGAAAGAGGCTTGTAATAAAGGGAGGACTTTATTTCTAATGTTCTCTGTTTAATAAATGATAGTGGTTGTGCTTAGTGGAAAACATCATTTTGATCCGCTCATGTTTGTAAAAAAAAAAACAAAACTGCAATGTGCTTTTAACACATGCAACCGTTACATAATAAAGCCCTCTAGTGTTTAACAGGATCACATCTCTCTACTGTAGCAGGGCTTTAACTTCTATGTAAATGTTTTCTTGTCACTCCAGTTTCTACAGTTTCACTGAACAAGTACACACACCTGCAGTGACTGAAATTGGACAATGACCTTGCAGGTATTTGAGAACTGGCTTTTATTTGAATTTGAAAGGAGTTTCATTTGAGGAAACGTGGCAGGTAAATGATGCGAAGAGACAAAAAAAAAAAAAAAAAAAAATGCAACAAGCAAAAAGTTACAAACAACATAAAAACACAAAAATGACAAAAGATGTAACAAGATATTTTAAGCAGTTAGGCAAAGATATTTTTTTAGAAATTAAGGGGACTTAAGTGTACTGTAAAAGATGAAACAAGATGAAAATGACATAAGACGTGACAAGACAAAAAGAATGTGATCTCTGATTTTGTGACTTTGTGCTTATTATGTTAATTGTATTTGTTTTAGCTGAATGACCGACTTTTGTTATTCAACAAGAGGAAAATACTGAAACACAAAACACAATGTAAATAACTTAAACCCTGAAAACAAAAGAACACTGTTAACCAATATAATATTTATCACAATACGAACTAAATCATAATAAATATAATATATTGTCATAAATACCATTATTGCTTACTTGACCTTCATGTAATTATTTAGGTTATAAGGACATACAGTAGACCCTGAGACTAGGATGGACTTGCTCCTGAATGCAGATATGCTCCAAACAAGACAGTTGGGTATTTCTTCCCAAAGGAGGCTCAGATTTTTTGATGCCTGCGCTTGTTCAAAGTGTTTTATTACACATTGAGTCATCCAGAAAAGCATAATATAGTCGTCTTTTTTTTTTATGCCCAAACCCATGAACATTCCCACCCTGTTGCACCATAAAAAAGACAATTAACAATAAATAAATAAATAAATAAATAAATAAATAAGGAACTCAGATATTAGTCACAGACTCAAATTAATAAGACTACACTGGAATAAGTGAGGGATCTACCTGTTTTATGTGATTCAGAACAGGTTACCAGATACTGAAAAACTTATTGGCATATCCTCTTACAGACTATCTAATTTTTTCCAACGTTAAATGATGTAAAAGATCCAGAAACCAAGATTTAAATGTTGGAGGTTGTCTATCTTTCCATTTAAGCAGTATTAGTCTATGAGCTAGAAGAGTAGTGAAGACAATCAGATTTTTTGATTTTTGGTTAAAATGAAAAGAATGTGATATAATGCCTTGATGCCTACACTTGAATCCAACATATTTTACCAGGTGTTGGTGAGCTGTTCTGTGCTGTGATGTGCAAGAGATGTAGCATTAAACAAAAAGACTCACGGCAGCAGATGGAAAAGCAGGAGGAAGGTGGACTCAATGGGACCTGTAGTCAAGAGATGTACAATGAACAAGGTGGAAAACATTCTGTTTCAGTTGAAGGTGTGAGTGTGAGGAAACATGTCATGATATTAAAATTGCTAAATCCTTACGAAAGGAAACATACAAAAAAGGGTCTTTGTCAATTTCAGTGTGTGGTTGCAGCTCCACGGTTGTTGTTTCATGCAGTGAAGAGGACCAATCCTGCCCCTGAATGACAGAAATATAAAAACTTATAGAGAGCAGAAGTCCTGCCCTTTCATCAGAAAAAAGTGCATTAGCATACAATAAATGGTGAGAAACAAGTCATCTTTTGATCCTATTTGAATAATGGCATCATTTACACATATATGTGTCAGTTTAAGAGATAATTTTCAGTCAAAAAAGCATCAAACTGTGAAAATATGTAAATAGAAAGATGACACACCAGAAAACTGTGGAGGTGATGCCAGTGTAACTCTGTCCATGATCTGGTCTGAGTTGCTGAGACAACCACTCTGAAGCATGACCAGACCAGAGATTTAGAGACCTGTTATAATACTTTAAAAATAAGATTGAGGTCAAATGCACCAGAGGAGTGGCCATTTTGCTGTTGGTGATGTGTTTCATGTGTGACGAGAGATGCAGTCCATTAAGCTGTTTCACACCAAACTAGATGTTTCTTCCATGTTTGTTCTTAGCTCATGAAATTATCTTTAAATTGATGAACATCATATTCAAAACAGGTAAGGAAAAGTACTCTGCCGTTATTGGCTGACGTTCAAGGAGACGGCACGATCGGGTTGTGAAAGAGTAGATGGACTTGTCTGTTCCTTAACTTCTGCTTTTTTCTTTTCTTTTCTTTTCTTTTCTTTTCTTTTCTTTTCTTTTCTTTTCTTTTCTTTTCTTTTCTTTTCTTTTCTTTTCCTTTCCTTTCCTTTCCTTTCCTTTTCTTTCTCTGATTGTGAACCAGGTTTCATTTGGACACGTGCAGGCATGCTGTAGAATTTTAAATAAATGGACAAGGTCAGTGACTTGCCAAATAGTGAGCGGTGTTGCTTCATAGTGTTATTTTCCCTGGATTATATTTAGATCTGTAGGGAGGAGACTACTGAGTCAGACAGCAACAGACCAAACACATTGCATGACTTGATATTAACACAAAGTAAAGACATTTAACACCAGCACTTAAAGTTATTTCAGCATCAGGCTGATTTGTCAGTGTAGTAGCAGCCTCCTGTAGACAGTCTGAGGATCTGTCTAAATCCTCCTGATCATAACTAAAGAAGCCTGTACAGCCTCAAGGGATGAAAGAGGGTTTGATCAGTCTCATGTTCTAAAATGTTCCCAAATGTCCAAAGAACAGTTCAGACAGATCACAGTGTTTAAGATTCTGCTCAGCAATCAACGGCGAGCTGCTTTCAGTCAGGATCAAGAGAAAGGGAAGTTTCTGGGCTGAGCTTTAGATGTGAGACTTTAGAGCAGGACTTCCCCTTTTTTACAAAGAGGACTGTTACATAAACACATCCAAGTGGCGTGAACAGACGAAACAGACGTCTTCAGGTGAACCACGGCAACGCAAGAGGAACTCGTTTTCATCATAAATATTATAGAGACAGGAACAAAACGGTTGTTAATACTCTGAACAGTGTTGTAGAAGACTTGCTGACATCCACTGGTTAGACTTGAACTGGTTTAGTTACTTTCCATATGACTGTTTTTCTGTTCCCTTCCAGTCAAACAAAAACCATGTGTTTTACTTTCGGTGCTTGTGATGAACTGAAGGAATCTCTGTTCCTTCAACGAGACTGTTTTGATCTTATGAAAAAAAATCCCTTTTTAGAGACACGTGGTTTTAGAAACAAACAAGTTGATTTTACAGAATATGAGCTGTTGTTTTCCCTGCTGTTACAACACTGATGCAAGTAAAAGTCAAATAAAGAAGAAAACAAACTACACTGACACATGTCCACCACATTTCTACAGTTCAAATGTTATTTTTTACTTGATATTTTGGATGAAAAATCGAGTTTGCCTGATCTGTGAGCACATTTCACCTTTTTCTTGTTAATATCTCAGTATAATGTGAAAATCTATCACTTATTTGTATGTTTTTTATTAAATATCGTAATAGTCAGGAATCACATGAATATACAGGGTGTCCCAAAAAAACTGACATCATTTGAGGTGTCCATATCGGAGTGACTACATGGTCAGGGGAAATGATACTTAATAAGATTTATTTTGGACATAAAATGTTTTATTCTACAAATTTCAAGCAAAAAATTCAGGGGGATGGTCATTTTATAATGTTCAAAAGTTATTACGAATGTTCAATGTGTGCACTGCATGTGATCCTAACCCGAACCCAGATCCTTTTTTCTGACACAAACAGCCTTCCTCTTGAAACTTCTTATGCCTCATCCAAATCTGCTTTCCTGTTGGTGCTTGTTTATGAAATTTTCTAACAAATTCACATTGCACATTCACATTTGAGTGAGTTTGGGCGTACTTCAATACACAGAACGCCTTTTCTGTTGCAGTAAAAGACATGTCTATTCCTGAAAGCAGAACAATAAAATGATTACACTTTTTGGAGCAAAAAGAGCAAACACATTTTAGAGAAATTTTTAGTTGATGAAATTATGTAAAATTTTTTGTGACACCTTTTATTAAACTAATAGTCAAACCTCTGTAAAAACATGACCACCCAGCTTTTAGGTTATGCACACAGATATTTGTTCGTATTTTTCACATTTATTGATTTGTCTTGTTTGATTTTTTTGTATAACTTGTTTGCAAATCTGTTGTAAATTACCTCTTGAAGCTGTGCTGATAGTATGATCAAATACAGCCTTAGATTGCATGAACAAAATACACATGACAGAAGATTGACCTGAATTGATTAAACTCATACATTAACAAGGTTATATGTTACTGTAAATAAGTGTGAGGACATAAAAATGATGCAGAAGATATTAAGTTGAAAAAGAGGTAATCAGATGAAACACGACGATAATCATGACAATATTTCAAGATTATACTTATTTTTTCATTCATTTTTGCTCACCAATCTGAGCCGTTATTCAACAAAAATACTATAAAAGACAGAAAAGTAAAATGAGTAAAAAGACAAAAGCAAAAGCAAAACTATTTTACTTGGATTGTATTCTGAACCTGGGCTTCTATACTTCCGCATTAGTGAATAAGATCAGCAAGTACATCTACTAGATTCTGTTTTTGTGTATTTCCACTTGAGTAAAGACTGTGTGTGCTAAAACATCTACAGCTGCAAAATGCAACACATTAACCCCCTGAGACCCAGCAATGCATTTCTGTCCTCTGTAGGGGACAAAAGTTGGACAGTTTTACTTAAAAAATGCTGTCCGTTGCAAAAGACATTCCATGAATAAATAAATAAAAATTCTTAAAAATGTATCTGAAAAAACTCTTGCATTATGCAGTTTTCATTCCAGACAACTGTTTAATGTAAAAAAGCCAAAACGTTCACTTTCCTGGGTCTCAGGAGGGTAATGCAACAGTAAAACCATATCATATAAACATGACACTTTTCATGTTTTGAGTCCATTTTCCTGTCTTTTCACTCCATGCTAATAGTAGATCTCCTCATGTGAAGGACCTGAATACTTCTTCTACCACCGGCTGTTGGACAAACCGTTCCTGTCCCTGTTTTCTCTTTGTGATTCCATATAAGAACAATGTGTAACTCCTCCAGCTGGGCCTCCCTTCCTCTTTCCATGTCAGTCTGTCAGTAGGTCTTGTGCGAACTTGCCCTCGTTTTGGTCCAATCAGAGCGTGCAGGCCAACCTCACCAGGCCAATGAAAGGCGGAGCCCAACAGGGGCTTGGTTGAAGGGGGTGGAGCTGAATGTTAAACTTTCAGGCCTGTATGATGTAATGGGCTTCATTTACAGGAGACTGTGCAAATCTGAACACTTGAAACAGCTTAAAGCGGCTCATTACTATCTGAGACCGGTCGAAGCGAAGCCCAAACACTCAAAATGACGTGACGTTTTTGTGCCATCCTTCATTTAGACTCATAAATATGTCATGAAAAGCATTCCCCAAGCATGGAACGGGCTGATCTGGCTCTGTGAACTCAGCCCGGAGTGACTGAACGCGAGTAACCTCTGGTGTTTCAAAGGGGTGGGGAGGCCCATCTGTACCAGGGGGCCCACAGAGGGGCTGCAGTGGCATGTCTGCACAATGACACGACACAGTCCCACCGACACTTACAGGCACTCATAAACCCCTGCATACAGCTTCAACTAAACTACACCCGCTCTGATCACTTTTATAAGTCACCAATTATTCCCATCCACCAATCAAAAGTCTAAAACTCTGCATAAAACAAAGAGTGTCCGCTGCTATTGACACTGATACTAATATTAAAGCTAATGCTGCTAATGCTTTCCTTATTTTTACATTTGCTTACACTGAAAAGCCTCAAATATGGCAGTGACACAGTTTCACATATAAAACACTGCAAATGCATTAAAACAACATAAAAAGAAGAACAAGAAAGTGGTAGAGGAAGTAAGAAAGAAACAGAAGTACATATTTCACACCCCTTTACAGAAGGTTATGTAAAGCAGTAACATGTTTCTGTCAAAACAACATGGAAAACACCTGAAATATGCTCTGCAATAAAAAGAAACAGTGCATAAATAGAACATTTATGACTTGTTGAATTGAGTTGGCTTAGTGAAAGGCTGATTTTTGACAAGTGCTCTATAAATGAAGAGGTTATTATTGTATATTAGAATAAAACAGATGTAGTTTTAATGCCTCAGTATTTTAATGTTCATAAAAAATTGATGCATAAAGAATAAACACTTTGAAGAACTTCAGTACTTTCATGTATTGCAGTTTGGTTTGATGTAAGGTTTTATTATTCTGAAACATGTTTATTTTCTGCGTATTGATTCTGTTGATCTCTATTACATTTTGGTTTTTCAGTCATTAGTGGCTTTCATCTCAGAGAATGTTTTTATTTTTTTTTCTTGAAAATTTACAACTCTAATCTCAGAAATTGCGAGTTTCCATACAAATGAATGATTTTTTTTAATCTCAGGGGATATTTTTCTTCCTGGTGATTTTTGTCCTCATGAATTTACCAATTTAATATCAGATCATCTGAGTTCATGTGACCCTGTAAATCTATAAAATTCTGAGTTTACTTTAACAAATCTGTGGCTTTGACAGATTGTTTTTGCTTCTTTGTCAGCTTTTTCTTTATTTACCACTCAAATCTCAGAAAATGTCCTATTTCTTTCTTCTTGTAAATTTACAACTTTAAATCTTTACAATCCTTACTCTTTTTTTTTTTTTTTTTTGCAAATGTTAGACAAGTTTTTTTAGACAAGACAAGTTTTTTTTTTCCTGATACATTTCACAGAATATCCCAGTTTGTCTTCTTGTAACTGTATTGTAACTGAGAAGAGTTTTCCTCCCTTTTCTCATGAATGTATTGCTAGAAATCAGATGTGTTCTCTGTATTCTGTTGGGTAATAGCGTTGATTCTCTGGAACTAAGAGGACATCCGAGCGTCTTCGTCATCCAGAGCCGCCTTTCCCAACGTGAGCAGCTGCCCTGAAGGCTCAACATAACATGTCTCACATGATGCCACCTTCTGGTATTTGGCTCAGGCTGGTGTTTAACTCAATGATGTTCCAAACGCTTTAACACGAACACTGAAAAGCTGCTTTTATTTGAGTAAAGACACCTTTAAAACCCCTTCTTAAGTCTGAGTTTGTGTGTGTTGGTGAATAATGTTCTGATTCAGAGAAGAACAGTTTCTCTCATGCAGACTTACAGTTGAAGCCGTATTTCTTTTGATGGTGAAAGTATATTTCAGTGTAACCTGAGGTGAAACAGAGTCAATGAGGTGACTCCAGTTTTACAGCAGACAGGACATGACTGTGTGAGTTTTAACCTGATCTGAGTCGCTGTCGTTGCTTCCCTCTAGTGGATACATGACATCTATCGTCTGCATCGAAATGGCAGTGTGAGGTTGTTGAAACAGCCTCAACTGGAGCAGCAGCAGGTGACAAAACCAACCCCAGTTCCTCTATTGTGCTGGATGTAACGGTCAGATTTCAGCGTGTAAAGAGGTGGATTGTGTTTCCTCAGTTATTGTGGAGATGTGACGTTAAGACTCAGAGGCTTAAGTTTGAGATTTCATTCATTGTTGACCTTGGAAACTGAATCAGAGTCATTATAGCTCTGACATGTTCAGCAGTTTTTGGGATTTTTAAAAAAATATCATTTCTCTTTCAGTCTCTATGTGTGGTTTTTAATGAGTGCATAAATACAGCACTTTTACTGGAATTTTGAGGAAAAGTTTTAGTTTTTTTAAGACTTAAATGAAAGATGAGATGAAAGAATGTTTGACATGGAATATGATTCTCAACACCACTGATCAAAGGTCCCACACTGTGCAAAGACGCTCGTCTCTAGTACAACATGAACCATTAACCGAGGGAAATGAAGCAGATTTATTAGTTTTCACCCTTGTGTTTATGTTTTTGAAAGCTGCTGTCACTTCAATAAAACTTTCATTTTAGTCTCACCTTTCATTAATTATAACCTTGGTTTTAATGCTTTATTGACACACACACACACACACACACACACACACACACACACACACACACACACACACACACACACACACACACACACAGATAGAGGCCTTATCAGTGCACAAGTTCAATATGAGCCTGATATTTTTGCACTGTTTCAACATTCATTTGCACTATTTTGGCCACTTCAGATTACCATACGCACTTTTGCACCTGTGGAGTATTTTTTTTCCCTATAACCCTCATTTTTATATATATGAATATCTCTTCTCTGGTATTTTGTATTGTCCAACATACCGTCACTTACATCCTACGGTCCACCAGGGCAGTCAAACACTCGTTCTGCCAGTGGGTCCAATCCAGCCAAAGTGGGATTAATTTGTGGATTACAAAAATTACACTGAAGATATTAACAGCCAAGTGTGTCAAAATCATGACAGTTCAGGGGCTACATGCAGCCTAATTTGATCACAAGCGGGTGGGACCATTAAAATACTATTATAATAACCTATAAATAACTACAATTCCATTTTTTTTCCTTTGTTTTTTGTGCAACTAAAATCACATGAAAGTGTTTACATTTACAGACTAGATAAGCACTCAGAGAGCACAGACCTCTGCCAAGGCAGATCACCCCACCCCCACCCCAATCACCACCAAAATGTAATCATTTGTTCCTTGTGCCAGTATCAACATTTCCTGAAAATTTCATCAAAATCCATCATAAATTTTTGAGTTACCTTGCTGACAAACAAACAAACAGACAGCAGACAGACAAACCCTGATGAAAACATAACCAATTATCCTCTCACAAAAAAATGTGAATAACCTAAACAAATATGAGCAATATGACATGTTTTAAAGAAATGCAATTTTAACAATATTATTTCTTACTAAATATTTTATGTATTTGTAGATCCACTGTGATCTATAAGTTGTAATGCACATGTAAATGATAAACTGAGTAATATTGTTAAAACTGCTTATTTTTCTTAAGACATTTCAGGTTTCTGTTGATCAGTAGTTTTATTTTATCTTGAGCAGCTCCATGACTGTTGGATAAAATGCTCAACCTCAGTTTAATAAGTGGAGCCTAGATTATTTTGTCAACACTTCTAGTCATACAAGTAACATATTGTATTATTATGTATTATTATTATTATGTATTATTATTATCATATTATTGTATTATTACATTATACTGTAGAGCTACTGAAAGTCAGTTCTGGTGAGAAAAAAACAGAATAAAACTACACGATTATAAATGTAAAGACAAATGCTCTGAAATCAAAATATGGTTGTAAATAAACTATTATTACTTTATAAGGTTCTGTTTATTAGGGGTTCATAGGTCACTATTGCCTGTTTATTTAAAGGTAATAAATTATTAACTCACTATTTATTGTATTTATGTATAATATCTAAACCATTTATGAACATGTTTTGACTTTAGAAACCTGGTATAAACACCAGAGATTACAACTATTTATGTCAACATGTAAAATATTTGCAGAATTGTGACTAATTTCATTAAGGCTTACTGGTTCATATTTTAATACACAGTGATAAATGATTGTTAGTCAGTAAAATGATAAGAACAACGTATTCACTCTTCTACAACATCATGCGTGTAACCATTTAAGAAATTAAAGTAAATGTGAATAAATTTCTAACCCTCACCCCACTATGCTTCTCAGGAGGTAACATTTATAAAAGGTGGCTTATGAGATGGATAATTTTATTTTATGCTGCTTATGTAAGAGTTTCCATCTGGACTTTTCTTGCTCATTGTACGTGCCTTTGGGCCACGACAACGTGCAGCTTAATTACTACACAGTTTTTTCAAAGCTGTTAAACATGAGGCCAACGTGATACTGCCATAATAATATGTATAATAAAACATAATAACCTGTGATAATCTGACAAACCAAAAAGATAAAAACTATGATTCACAATCATGCTTTATTCTTGTTGATTTCTTATAAAAGAATCAAATAAAAGGCTCTCTCATGATCGCAAACACTGCTCAGTCACCATCCCATTTTCTTTAACTAAACTATACTTTCTTTACACCTTAGTCTCTTCGTCTTAAATATCTTTTATTAGTTTGTGATTCAAACCAAAACTTCATTGATTGTCAACACAAAATCTATCTTAGCACCAGTACAATAAAACTGTACTTTTGCTTTTTGAAATACTGTTTCTGAATGAGGGAGCAAAATCTCAGAATAAAGGGATCCTAATAAGTACATTTCAAAATGAAGCACCAACCATACAAAGCAATTTCTCATAGATACGCTTGTCAGATACACAAGAGGTCAAATATATTAATGACTATTAAATTAAGCACAACAAACAGTGTAAATAAAACACTGCAACACAAAGCACTCTGGGATCTGAAACACTATATAAGGAGGTGGAGACAGTCGTCGTGGCTGCAGTTAGAGGGCGCTGCTCTGGACTTTTCCTCTGAGAGATCCACAGGACTCTGTATGAGTTCTGGAGGAGAGCATCATGGGAGTGGAGGATGCTGCCATCTGTCCGACTCTGTAAACGCAACAAGGTCCAAACACATCGTCTTTTCAAACCGAGATCTGTTCAGCGCTGCTCGGACTTATTCTGTGAAACTACGGAGTAAAACTAAGGAGCAAAACATCGTAATCTTAGGTCCATCCTGAAATTATCACTGATGTAAAAGAGTAAAACTTAGACTGGAAATGAGGCTCCGATGACGGCGGATCAGGGACAATATTTACAAGCCAAGAAGAAGGGACGACTGAAAGAAAAACTGTGCGAAGCTGTACATTTACAAGTAATGTGCACTTTTCTTGATCCAAAGATCCACTGTGATTTAAATGTTATATCTGATTAGTTTTATTTCCATGATGTGTTTTTTATGCTTGTGTCATACAGATACTACTGTTGAAAAAATGGACCTACTCATGTTACAGACCTCTGCAGTTGGAATCCTGGATGCACTTCATAAATAAAAGGACTTGGGGTTTTTCTGACTGCTTATATTAATCAATTAAACTAACCACATGGAATAATGTACAAAATAAAGGATGTAATGCATGAAGCAAGTGGAAATTCACCCCAACAAAAATCTCTGAGATTAAAGTTGCAAAATTATGAGAAAAGAAACTCAGATGCATATGGAGTGAGGAAGTGATGAAGTCTGAGTGGAGATGGTGGTGGTCGAGTGAAGACGGGTTTATGTCCTGGAGGATTCTAGGATTTTAGACTTAGTATTCTTCTTCCAGTTTACAGCTGCAGTGTACTGTTTAGTTTGGTTTAGGAAAAGGGAGGCACATGGCTGCATCAAATAATTTTACCTCAGGTTAAACTTATTATTATATAATCAGACTTAATTTACTAAGAAACATGCCAAGGGAACATTCACACTGACTGCCTATGTGGCATGATGATGCCATGATTTACTGCTCACTTTTTGTTTGTTAATATTATTTTATAGTCTCTTTAAAAGTCTTTTATTTCACAATCTAGTGTGATCTGGACACAGCCTTAAACCTAACCACGTGCACAGCAGTAAAATTAGATGTATTCAGAACATTCCGTTCAGTAAAAGTACTAACACACCCTGAAAATATTCCAATACAAGTAAAGTCATGCACTAAAGGTTAGTATTATCAATGTTCATTGTGCAGCCAAAAGGTTCCTGTCATTTTTTAAAAATTATCATTACAAAGGATGTTTCTGAATTCTTTTTACTGCTTGTGTTTGACTAGATCTACTCTACAACCTGTGGGCAATTTACCGCTAGTGCAGAGTTGTGATAAATCTCTACTTAAAGTAAAAGTCCCATCATCATGTTCACCATCATAACAAAAAAAACCCAAATAACCAAAAAAAAAAGATCTCAGTCATGTAAGTGACCCTAATAATGATTTGATTTAAAGCAGTTTTTCCTGCAAAGGTAACAGTTCATCAGATGCAGCCATATGCCACCTCATCTGGATGTTCCTTTTATTTGTATAAATCCCACTGAATTGTTTGTTCTTTGACGAATGTGTCCGTGTAGCTTTTCTTGTGGTGCTGTGGTATGATGAGGTGAAGAATAGTTTAATGTTATCGGCTCAGTTTTAATCCAAACCATGTATCTGTGCTGTAACTAAAAACTGACAACTGGAAGAAAACAATTAAATAATTGAATCCAGCCTCTGAATGTGACCCACTCATCACCCACGCTCTGGACTTGTCTTTATACTGACTCTGACATTTTTTTCTGATTGATTTGTGACTTTAATCTCCGCTAGATTTTTTGTCATAATAGTATATGATTTGTGTTTCTTGTAAATTTACAGCTTTACAAACTCTACAGCTTCACAAATTTATGAATTTTTAATCTCAGAGGATTTTCAATTATTGTTCTTTAAAACTTAAAAAAAAAATTAAGTTTCTTTGACTATGTAAATTTGTTAGTTTAATTCATCAGTTCCATCCGTCCAACTTTTTTTACTGTAAATTTACACCTCTAAATCTGGGTAAGTCTTATTTTCCCCCTTACGAACATGACACTTTTTAACATCAGAGAAATTTAAAATTTACTATCCAAAATTGACCATCCAAGTTCAAAGTAATATCCAATAACAAAGTTTGTCTCCTTCCTCCTTTGTTCTCATAAATTTGCAAGTTTTTCTTGTGTTTACTTTTTGATGTCAGAATACTACAGCCTTTTTCTTGTAAACTCATGAGTTTTTCATCAAATTTACCACATCACCTCCAACTTTTCTAAATTTTTCCATACACTCCTAAAGTCTAATCTTAATCTTTGAGTCTTTCTGGACTATTCTTATCCCCTCTTCACCCTGGCTCGTATCCTTTTTTAACCTCAATCGTCTCTGATACGCCGCCGTACTGAGCTGTTGCGATGGTTTGGTGTGGATATTATGAGCCGCTGTCTTTTCTCTGCAGGTCTTCGCGTCTCCAGGTCGACAGAAAAACCATCTGGGTCAACAGCCTCCCTGACGCCGATAGCTGGTCTTAAGCGTCTTAGCTTTACGCAAGAGTTCACCAAGATAAAAGCCTTGGATTATCTCCCATCAAAAAATATCACTCTCCCTCAGTGACAAACAAAAAGTCCTAGGCATAATCCACCCCTTGCCACAAGAATACATTTATATAACCAAATGTGTTAACCCTGATGGCAAGATATACATATACACTACCATGTACATACATAATCATTAAAAAAGGTTTGTTCAATAGTTCTTATGTATTCAAATATACCTATAGATAGGAACCTGAAAGCTGCTTTCCAGTACTGAACACTCCTATGTGCAGGTCCTTTAGGTGCTGTGATCACTTAATCACCTTCTTGCTGAGGTCAAAGGTTATGGGTGGAGTGTCAAGTCATAGCTGGAGTTAAAACCCATGATCCTCATTACAATGGACGGACAGGCTTCCTCTGAGCCACCGCTTGCAGGCAGGACTTAAAAAGTGACAGTTCGTCTGCTCGGCGGTCAAAGAGAGGCTATCGGCCGCGTAGCTTCGCTGTGTTCGTCAGTGTCATCTCCTCCTCCTCGTCTTCCTCATCCTCTTGTAGGATGTGGATTGAGGAGCCCAGTAGTCTCTGGAGCTCTGGCACGCAACGCACCAGATCCACAAGTCCCTCCTCATCCTCCTCCTTGTCTTCCTCCTTGTCTTTGTTTTTCCCTCTGTAGGGCGTGGCCAAAGTGGAGCTCACCTGGCTGACCGACACCTGCCTCACCAGCTCAGCCCGGGATAAACTCACCACCTCCAAGTGTGGGTAACGCGCCCTGAAGATCCTCGCCGACATCTTCAAACGCTTCAGGACGTCAGTCAGGAGGAACCAGTTGCAAAAGCTGCCACAGAAATTAAATTAATATTAGTCTAAGGTCAGTGCAAGCACTAAAAACACAGCGAATGGGGTTTGATGTTTTGGAGAAATATACTATGCTTGCTTTTCTACCTGGAGAGGTAAGCAGACACTGTGTCTAATGATCAGAGATGAAATCCTGACAACCTTTCATTTAAATTCCTGACATTTTAGATCAATATTTAACCACTGAGGCAGCTTCTGGTAGGTGATGCACAGATATGGATGAACATCAGCAGCATCACTATCTGATGACTGACAAGTCTGTAAATAAGACGACATTTCATCGATGATGGTGGCCAGTGATTTTCTGTGCTATCACTGACTTTGTGCTCATACCAAAATAGTTTGAAACACTTCATCAGTACTTACTTTTTTGCCAAGACTTGTTTCCATGACACAAAAGAAGAAATACATAACAAGAACAAAAAAAACAACATAACGTACTGTAAATAGTAACCTCAGTCTGATGATTCATGGCATGTTTTTTTCTTTCTTTCCTTCCTTGTCTTTGTTGATGAAAAAAGTTAATTTCCCTTAGCAGATCAATACAGATAATCTTTATCTGTACATTGCCATCAACTGAATTGCTATTGGTCATCTACATCAGTTCAGATCTTACTCAGCTGTGTGGTGATGTGTGATTTCCCGAATCTAGCTACAGTGATGGGTAACATGATGTGGACAGCAA
The DNA here is from genome assembly GCF_902148855.1 of Sphaeramia orbicularis. NCBI lineage: Eukaryota > Metazoa > Chordata > Actinopteri > Kurtiformes > Apogonidae > Sphaeramia > Sphaeramia orbicularis. The sequence goes on from NC_043966.1 coordinate 22,590,921, forward strand.
CACTCCTTACCACGGTGAAACAAGTAATGCTTGAAAACACTGGTCTCATTTGTTCTAAACATGAACGTACATGATTACCCAACACTTGCAGAGTGTATTTTATTTGGACTGTGCTGTCGTTGTCATTTGGAGCCTTAAATATTCCACTGAATGAAGTGTCACTTCTGCTCTTTTACTGACTTATTCTCAACTCAAATATTGTCTGTCAAAGAAAATCATCCAACTTGAGAAATTACACAATGGTAATATACTGAACACCATTACCATTATATAAATGTATATACTCTGTGACAAAAGATTCTAAGTACATCTCCCACCTTTGGAAAAGGCCTGTCACTGGCCTTCTATTGCAGTAGACATTATCCACCTATTCCACTATTAAAGCCTCCATGAAACAATGTCTCTACATTGGCTCATCTTTTAACTCAGTGTTAAACACACTGACATTGACTGGACCAATTAACAGATCTGTTCCACTTCACACAACTGTCTGACATTGCTTGATAAACATTGTGTCCAGTGACTCCAGATAAGGGCAGTAACAGGAAGCTCCCTTTATGTGCTGAGTCTAGTAAGTTGACCAGATCCACCTCAAAACTGGTCAGACAAGCCTCAAGACCTCAATGATGCAGGGCTACAAAGTTTGTGATTGTGTGCTAAACAACAATATTGTGATGACAATAGTGTCAACAGAAGGTTGCAACTCAAACACATCAATGTCCAATCTGCACCAAACTTCACATGTTTGATCAGAGTCCTGCCTGGACATATTCACAACAGAGCCAAAAAAACTCCCTATGCCTTTAGCCTTGACATGCATTTTTGGACACATAATGTTGCTGAACCTAGACCTGACCAAATGAACCAACCCCAGATCATAACACTGCCCCCACAGGCTTATACTGTAGGTACTAGGCATGATGGGTGATCACTTGATCCCCCTCTCTTCTCACTCTGATGCATCCATCACACTGGAACAGGGTCAATCTGGACTCACCAGACCACATGAGCTTTTCCTACTGAACCACAGTCCAACCTTTATGCTCTATAGCGAACTGGTCACTGTTTAAGAAATGAGAAACTATTCAGTACTTCAGTTAGAGGTGAAGAACTTGTTGCAGCTGAAACACATTACTCATTGCAGTAATTACCCAATGGAAGGCTACTACCGATTTCCTTCATTCAATCCAGGTGGAGATTGCATATTTAACAATGCTGATGTAAACAGCTTGTGATCAGTATCATGAATGGGTGTTTTTTTACTGTCTACTTTCACAGGGATTTTGCAATATTAAAGCTACGTATGACTTTCGTCACCAATTTTTCAACAAATCTGTAAAACCAGAGTCATAGCCGAAAGTAATGCGCATCTTAAAAGCTGATGGTAAATGGTCTGAACTTATACAGCGTATTTTATACACCTTCAAAACAAGTTCCCTCATGACACTTTTGGCTTTGACACATCCTTGGCATAATACCAGCCCAAGACAGCTTTGTTTGGGTCAAAGAAATACCAACAAAATGGAGAGTGTTGAATGATAACAGGTTCAGCCAGACCATCCTCCAGTGTTCATGATGGTCTAAATGATTTATGGAAATAGGTCAGGTTATGTCAAACTGACTTGGTATCTGGGTGTTACTGAGGCTGAATCATGAAATAAAGGATAACAGTTTGCAGCTATTTTACATTTAACATTATCCTGCACATATTGCCCAAATTTAGACGGAGCTGTATCAGCATCCATGACTCTTTAAACCTTATTACCAGGTTTATTTATTCTCAAGAAATTAACTTTTACTGTGTTTCTTTTGATCAGAGACAAACTTTGTATAGAAAGAAAAAATTAGAAAGCAGTGCAGTCTTTGTTGAACTATGCATTTGGAGGCACAGATTTATTCATCCACTCACTACGGTGACATCTCTGTGGACTCACCCCTGTGTTAATGACACCTGAACGTGATAGCAGGGTAGCAGAGGCTCGGAGGAGAACTCAAACAGAAGGCAGTCTTTGTCCAGGTCCCGCTCAGTTGTCCCAGATGAATTCTCCTCCAGCTCCTGATTCTGCTCAGACAGCAAGAAGTCCCAGCATGGCTCCTGATCGATTTCTGTGAAGAAAAGTTCACTGAGGTTAGAAGCTGAGCTGACAAACAGGGTTTAGTTTTTGTTTATCTCCGCTGCAACTGAGCTGCTTCGGTCTACAGGGCTCTGACGCCCTCTAGTGGACAGTCTGTTTACAAACGCTGAAAGGGTAAATGAAGACAAACGTTATGGTGTTCATTATTGATTTACTTGTGCATTTACATGAATAGTGATGGATTTTATATCATTCTGTGAGTGAAACTATGTTTATTAAGGTTCTTAAATTGTACAAGAATGACTACCACTGTGTCCTCTAATGACAGATAAATGACTCAATTACTCAAATACAGCTGAAAACAAATGCCTGTATTTAACACAGATACAACTTCAGGCTTGTACTGAGTGTTGCTTATAAACTACGGACACATTTTCTCATGCTTTTGCTGTTAATCCAGGAAGCAGCGGTCCAGTTTTGCTTCAGTCTGCCTCAGTTCTCTCATGCAGCCCTAATCCTGCTCTCCCTCCTCTGGATAACTGGCTCCCCGTGGCTGTTTACAACACCACACTGATGTTACTATACAAGGCTAACACCCCTCCATGTCCCAGTGGCCAAGTCCGAGTAGAGCCTACAAACTAGCATAATTTCCCTGAAGCAGCTCAGACATTTCCCCACAACAAGCCCTGACTGGTCTTTCTCACGGCCAGCAAAGGAATGCACTGTCCACCGCATTGTTTACATATTAAAAAAGAACATTTTATGCACTGTTGGACAGACAGACAGATGTAGCTCCGTTAAAAGACCTCTTACCGAACAGGGAGCTACTGTAGAAGTCCCATGGCAAACTGGGGTCCTGTTCATTGCGGCCTTCCAGATCTGTGAAATACTCTGGAAAAAATACAATCAGAGTTATTTTCCTATTTGGACATAATATGGAAAGTGTCCTAATAGTAAATGTGTGGACCTTTCTGAAACCCTGAAGGCAACAGGAAGGTTAAGGCTTTTACGTGCTGTTCTCTGAGGGGAAAGAAGGAGGAAATTAAAAACCTCTGAAAAACAAAATTAGCTCTTTACTTTTAGTGAAGGGTTGACTTGCAGTTTTCTGTGTTGAAATGAAGAGAAACCAGAAGATCAGAGCGACATATATGCATTTGTGTCTCAACTTTAGCATCACACCCAAAAGTGAGAGACTAATTCACTGAATTCACACAATAAATATGAATCATATTACTGAAGTGAATCTGGTAAATTCAGTTTTTTTTTGTTTTTTTTTTTAACTACTTTTTGTTGTAAGTTTGTTTGAAGTAAATGGCTTGCCATCACACCAGCCCAAAAAGAATACAGATTTACAATATTGTACATCCCTCCCACACTTCAATCCTGAAAAGGAACACAAAAACTTGACAATATAACACAGAACATAAGCATACACATCATATTTAGGTCTGACTGGGAATTTCTTAATGATCATCCATAATCTAACCAATAGTCTTTTATAACGCTTGTTTCTTCTTCCATCTCACCTCAAACAATTTTGATAAATTCTGATTATTCTGATTTATTGTTTGCATTTTACTTATTTAACTTACTGTTTATTTTCATTTACTTAACAGGTTTCAGTCAGTATTTTTTTTTTATCCACTTCAGTGTTGATACTCTTAAAATTCTAAAAAGATGTTCATCTGTTTGCACAAATGACAAATGTGCAGCCCATAAGAGGAGTGTTCATGGCTTTACTTTACAGATTTCACCCACAGTACAGTCATAAGAGAGCTGCATCTGTGTGTTTGGGTCTCAGTAACTGAACCACTAAGGACTTAGGTCATACATGAATTAGCCATTTGCTTGACTTACTAATGTATGTATCCAGTGCAATTGGTGAGTGGTCCAAGATCAGTGTTCTGCATAAGGAGAGAGAATGGTGCATTCCCTAACCTTTACATCCTGTCAGGGTCAGATTAAACCCATTCTCACATTTGATAGTAATAAAAACTCCATAAATCAGGGTTTTTTTAGTCTGAAATCTAATATCCTTTTTAAGTGACCCCAAGAGGTGCAAAAAATCAAGTATTTCTACAAAAAATAGATATTCTTTGATATGGATTATGCAAATTTGTGCACAATGAGGCTAAATGAGTATAACATTTTTGTGATTCAAATACTTTTTATCAAGACCACAAGTTACATTTGCTATAGTCATTCTTCTAGACATTTCTGTCCTTATTTTTTTGCTCTTTGTTTTGTCTCTTTCCCCTTGTTTATTGACAGTGCCAAAACAAGGAAAAAAAAAAAAAAAAAAAATCACAAATCAATACAAATCAAACAGACAAAAAAAAAAACACCCCCCTCCACCCCTCCCACCCAGTTCACTCCATTCCAGCACCCTCTAAGCAACCCATTACTGAGACAGACCTCAAATGATGTCCAAATCATTTCAAACTTATATAATTTATCCTTCAAAATAAAGTGAATGCTTTCCAGATGTAAAATTTCTGACATTTCCTGAATCTACAATTTCAGTGATAGACCCTATTCACCTTTCTAAGACTTCAACATTAGTTTTTTGGCCACTATAAGGCAGTATGACATTAGTTGTTGTTGGAAGGGGTTAAGTCTGTTTATTTTTTCTGAAGTACCCAAGATTATTGTTTCGGAGTCAGGATCTAAAGGGTGCTTGAATATCTTAGATAAGATCCCAAATATTCCAAACCACCATGACATGATTTTATGACAGAATACAAAATTATGAACCAACGTTGAATCTGGGGCCCTACGTTTAACACAGCATGAGGGAGTAAATGAGGGTAAAATTTGACCGTACCTGACACTGACTTCAGTTTCAATAAAATAATTCAAATAGTGGTGGCTGTTACATTTTTAAGTACTGTGAAAAAACAGGACATGATATTGTGTGGTACTAGTGATGAAATGAATGGTGTAAAGCCTAAAAAACACATTCCAACTCTACCAACATCACATTGGCTATTTAGACCATTTTAACAGATCTATAGTTTGAAACGTAATCTAGACACTTAAAATGAACCATAAATTGGAGGTACAGAGAGTACATAAGGGTTCAATGTATACAAACACTGCTTATAAATGATGTTAAAAAACAGACTGTGATAATGAGCATGGTAGAGAACTTTCCTACTACTTCTTGATAATTATCTCTTTGCAGGATGTGTGTATATCCAGCAAAAAAAACAGGTACAGGAAAGATAGTCTATAATAGAGGACTATGGTGACATTTTGCCATGCTTCCACTGAATAAACCTTCCTGTAAGGCATATCTGCTTGGTTTGGTAATCTGACTGTCACCCTCAAGTCCCAGCTGAACCGTCTGGTGTGCTCAGCAGTGAAGGTGGTGGGTGGTCAACAAAACTGCTCTCAAATTGGCAAAGAACATGACTCTGGACCCATCTCACATGGTCTTTCCAGAATCTGAACAACTCCCATCTGGTCGACATTTTCGCACTCCAAGGTTAGACACGACCACTACAACAACACTCCAGTTCCTCTGACGATGAAAACGACTCTACGGATGGTATCACAGTGTTTGTGTTGTTACGCAGGTAGACTTGGATGAACTCAACAAAATTCCTTCATCCGCACAAAAAAAATCTGAACTGATCTGGTATTAGGAGAGAAAATTAACTGATTTATGACACCAACCTGTGGACACAATTGCGATACATAATTAAAAGCATATAATAAATGTTTACCCTTGATTTGGGAAATCATCTGACGCTGATAATAACAGAAAGCTGTAGGCAGTAATCAATGTGAATGTAAATGAATTTATGAATAAAACCTCAAATCTAAATCTAATTGAATGTGTCTCTTTCCATAAAGCTATGGAAATAACCATTAGTTCACACTGAGACAAAGGAGTGAAAAATCAGGTTAAGCTGTTTTTTCATGAGTGTGTCTGTGTGAAAATGTGAGTCTGTCAAGACACACGATGAAGAAGTGTATTTATATTAATGTTAACAAGAACCAAATTTTCCCAATAACAACTAACATATAAATCAAGAACATCTGATGTTGAAACATGGCCTACAGACAATTAATATTCAGAAAACAGCTCATCAAAAGGTCATGTGAAGGACTAGTTTTATTGAATTCCTATAGAAATTCACATGTGGTCTAATTATTCCAAACCCACACACTAGTAATGAGTCCCTCTTTTTCGATGCCCACATGGATGAATCTGACATCTTAGTGATGCACAAGTACCAGTCTATTGTGCATTTTTCAACAGCTACAAATCACCAAACTGATGTCCTGCTACATTATTTTTTTGTTGAGCAATTGAACATGGGTCTGAGCCTATTTTGGCTGTTTTTGAGCACTTTTGATTTTGCCATTATATACTATACAAAAAAAAAAATGTTTACTATACCCATGTTTGGTACCTTTTTTTTTTTTTAATCACAACCTCATCTATCTCATCTGCCTATTATTTTTTCACTTTAACTTACTATATCAACACGAAAGGCCAAAAAACAGACAAAAAATATAAAATCTGATTTGAAAAATTTATATCATCTATTGCATAAATAACACAAAGATGCTTAATGAACCTTTTCAAAGACTTTAAAAGTGAATATTGGTTCCAAATATTAAGTATATAAAATCAAAATTGTAATAAATTAAAACCATACTCAAATATTTTACATAAAAGCGTTTTCTTGGTTTTTTCACCTCCCGGTCCTCCTGGTTTCTGCATCTGGTTCAGGTGGGGGTTATTCTCACTCTCACCTGCAATGCTAATGCAATCTGTGGATTAGAATCCGCAGATTTGGCCAGTTTTTTCCATTTTGAAAAAGGACAAAAAGTGACGGAGATATGGTAAGAAATTTAATGCCCGCCCCACCTCATTTTCATACTTTTATTCAAGTTTGTTTGCTCCTGTTTCAAACTCCAGTTGTATTTGCTCTATCAGCATCAAATAAAAAGTGGGAGAGTGTTTCAAGTCTGCACTTACGAATGCAATCGTCCCCAATGGTCTACATGACTGACTTCTAATACTACGATGTGTTGAAAATGTCATGCGATTCAGTCACGGGGCTGTGACTGTGGACCCCTAGTGGTTAAACAAGAAGTCATTTATGTGATCACTCTCTAATGTGAGTCTACTATTTGTGAATATACACCCTCATGCATGTGCTACTGTTAATTCATATCTTTGACACTTTGTATGATGGGTACCTGTAAGGTTGGCAAATTGAGGCATTTATTATTTATTTTCATGTTTCTCGGTTCACTTTGATTTAGCCTGTTGTTTTTTCATCTGATGGGGGCCTTGATAATGTGAAGGGTTAAAAGAAAAGAATCAGATTCATTAAACAGGATGCAGTACCTGTGAGGAAGGTCTTCATGCTTGGGCTGTGTGCCAGTTTGACTGGTGTGTGTCCAGAGTACGTGGCCAAAGTCGGGTCTGCTCCATGGTTCAAAAGCAACCAGACTATTGGTAGATTATCACTGGCCACTGCATCATGAAGGGGCCTGCACAGAGAGCACATCACCAGAAATACCTTTACAGCATTGTATGGGTGTAGGCTATATAAATATAAAAAAAGAAAAGAAAAAAAACCCCTGCAGTAACAGGTGTACAGGTGACATAAAAAAATAACTCAGTTTGAACTTCAAATACTTTTCTGTGGGAAAATAATAACAATCTATGTGAGTGTTAGATGTAGTCCACATGGGTATTTATTGTAAGTTTCTCCTACTTCAATCTGCCACAAAAAAACCTCTGTCCACAAAAAAACATGTTTCTGAAAAATCCACTTCAAAGATTCACTTCAAATTGTAAAAGCACAAATAAAGTTCTGTCAAAATAAGCACAAGAACGTAGGGTTGCATACGTGTATATCTTCATATTTTCAGAAATCAAAGTTATAAACACCAAAACAGATAAATAAATAAATCTGAATCATTCACATTAAAGTCAAATCAGTAAATCAGGAGCTGAAAAACCACAGTGATTCTAAGTGAGATTCTTATTTTATAGGTACTATTTTCCCTCAAAATCAGTATTTAGCATTTTGTAAGCTTAATATTAACTACTGGCCACTATCGATGCCAGTTTTTGAAGAAGGTTTATAAAAGTTCTATTGGCACTGATTAAACAGGAGTAAACACCAAAAGTGGTGGTGAACTGTAGTTTGGCTGATTAATTGGGCAGTGTGACATAAAACTACTTTTGCATGTGGATGAAAGGTCAAATGAAAAGGCTATTATTTAGAAAATATGTGAGGAATGGATATTTATTTAGTCTTTAAAAAAGAACAGAAAGTGTTTATAAAAAAAAATCATGGCACATTGTTCATTCTCATTTAGTATGTTAATGCCATTGGACGTGAGTAAATGTAACAATGACACTATAATGATGAGGCTATTCTGATATTTCACAGTTTGTTAAAATACAAAGTATTGACTGTTTAAGCTGAAAAATGAAGATGAAAAAAAAAAAAAAAAAACAACATACAAGGGCCATATGTGTAAACCATGCACACAGGAAAGTCTCACCTCGTTCCATCCTGAGCGCTACAGTTGACATCAGCACCGTGTTTGAGCAGCATCTGGACAATCTGAGTCCAGCCTCGAGAGGACGCCTCATGCAGAGCTGTGTAACCTGCGTTGTCACGACGATTGACCTCCCTGATGTCCTTTTCAAGACAGTACTGAACCACATCCTGAAGATCAGACAAAGGATGAAGAGTTAATGTCAGTCAAAATCAAATCAGATTAAATTTATGATGACGCAGGAATGGGAACTAAAATTCTAATCCAAAACAGAACGGTCAACGAAGTACCAGGAACGGTAAAAAACTGAATTCTTAGGTTCTTCTGCTCGGCTCCTAAATGTAAACACAGATCTGTAAAGGCCATATGTAGTGATTTACAAGGACCTGTCTGTTCAGATTAGACCTGGTTAAAATCACAATATTTAGAAATATGAACCATCATCAAAGTTCAAGAGTCTGATTTCACTTTAGAGAAGAAACAAAGACAAGTTGAAGAACAGTGACTGTGTGTAGCTAATTATCTTTAAGTTATTAGTGTGTTTTGATGGTTAACCTGAGCAACAGATGAGGTGTTTATTTATTAATGATGGCCTGCAAAGGGACTGAAGATGGAAATTAGCGTCAACTTGCATATTTGCATGTATATGTTCATTAATATGCATAGGTCCTTTATAAATAAATAAATAGAAACACATATGAGAGAGGGAAGGGTAATCAATTGCAATCAACATTACTCCAAAAAATGTGAATAAATATCTACAAATATTCTTCATTAGCTATAAATATATCTAACACATACTTATAAATGAAGTTGATGTGTGGGAAATCCATGTCTTAAAGAGTAAAACACAGGGCAAACAAAAATGCAGGTATTTTCTGCCAAACCTTTGTTTGATTTAGTGCTGTAGACTGATTTGAAGTTTATAGGTCTGAAGCTCAAATGTTGTTATTAAATAGTAAATCCTATTTGCCTTCTGTATGTTTTTCACTCATAATAAAAATGCTGTGTAAATACCTGACCCCTTTTTAGCAAATGAAATAGTAAATTGGTTTACCTGATAGCCCAAACGAGCAGCACGTTGAAGCAAAGTCTCCCCGGCGTTCTTATTGACGATCAGCCGACGGACTTCTGGGGGAATGGGCCTTTTCGGCGGAGACTCCGAGCCACTGCTTCTTCCTGATGAGCCTTTCTTATTGGATGGAGGAGATGGCAGGGTTGGAGGGCTGTCTCCCTTTTTCACCTCGGTGCTATCATCACCCAGGGCTTGTGAGGCGCCACGCTTGCCCAAGCTGCTGCGTTTAGTCTTAATCTAGAATAGACATTTATAAGTTATAAATAGCACTGAAGAATGGAAATTAATTAAATGTACTGTCAAGTCAGGGGAATAGTTTTCAATTACAAGGGACCTATGAGGTATTAGAGAGACTGCCTCGATAAAGGAGAACACCACTGCAGTTACGCAGCCACAGGGGGGCACTGTAAGCTAATGTATTCATGGGACAGTGTACCTGTCTGTGTTGTTGATGCACTGTATGAAATCTACAAGTAGTCTAAACAAAACACCAGTGAGCTCCTACCTTCTGCTCATCACTGTCACATAGGTGTTTGCTTTTGAACTTCCTCTTCCCTGAAGGCTTGTCGTTGCACTCTGGAGATGCCTCACTCTCCTGGTATCGAACAGACCCTGAGCGGGTGAACGAGGGTCTGCGTGGTGAGGGTTCCGGGCTGAAGGCAGGGGGACTCAGACACTGATTTGTCTGCACATCTGTAATGACAATTTTGATATGGTGATCAATCTCCGAACAAATATACAAACTGGAAACTCATAAAACAAACTTCATATTTTATGTCTACGTCTGCTGTTTTTGTCTGTAATATACAGATTCAGCTTCTGCAGAGCCCAAAAGTGAGAAAAGAGTATTTTTGGTGGTATTTTGTGCCGACATCAGACAGCATGGCTCCTCCTGCACAAATGGCCCTCGGCTTATGTGCTGAAACTGGCAACTGCTGTGAATGAACTCTTCTGCTCTGCTTTTCGTCTATGCTCTGGTTTGTTCAGTAAATTCTCTACATATACACAGTTTCAGGACAGTCAGCACCTCAGGAAGATAAGCTGCAGATTGCAAACATTTAATGTTGTCATTATCATATTGTTTTTTCACATGTTACATTGATCTCAATATTTTAGTTTTTACCCATTACCCTGCTAGTTTTATGCTCTTATAGTCACTTCTGAACCTCAAATCATCAGCAACAATCCATCAATCCATATCCATAACCCACAGCCGGTTATTGGCTCACATCTTTACCAGAGCTTTGTGAACATGCTGGGGGGTTACTAACTATACATCTATTTACCAAGTTATTTACTTTTATCATTAGACCATCTTTGTTATGTGAGTAATAATGGGCTCTATGCCAGCCCCACTACTTCCTGAACTTCAGGTAGCTCCTTTATTTCCTGTCTTTCATTATTGGACACGCTGATTAATCCAGGTATGTCTGACCACAGTAGTCACAACAAGAAGTAGCAGACACACCTGGATTAATCAGTGTGTCCAATAATGAAAGACAGGAAATACAGGAGCTGCCTTAAGTTCAGGAAGTAGTGGGGCAGTGCATAGAGCCCATTCTTGAAGACAATGGATAAAACACCCAATCTTTTAATATCCAAACATCATCCACTGGGTTTAAGGTTTACATTTGAGCCATCTTTTAACTGATGTAGTCCCGGTTGTGATTTAGCCACATTTAAGACAGAAAGTAGAATATGTCCCCTTTTAAATTAAGCCTAACAAATGCATTTTGACCCTACTCTTGTTCTGTAATAGGCCTCAGCCTTTCCCAAAACAAACTCGCCGTGAAGAGTGGATGCTGAAAGGTTAAATTAGTCACTGTGCTCATTGCAAGCCCTGGTGTAAAATTTGAATTAATCGTGTCTTTTTTTTGTGTGTGGCTGTTGTTATTACTTTAAAATCGGGGGCAATATCACATTTCAAATGTGAACTGGTCACCATCTTAAACAAATCCAATCGCAAAAGAACAATAACAAGGATGTTACACATTCTACTATATTCCCTCATGTTTTGCTTGTATAGATGAATCACCCCAAAGGCTTATTTGATCCAACACCTTGTCCCTTCAATGGTCACCTAGTCTGGCTTTCTAGATGTTCTCTGTTGGGATGAAGGACATTTCTGCTACAGAGTGGAAGGATTATCATTTTCCTTCCTTCCGTTATCTCTGTGCTCTGAGAGTCCCCCTCGCTATTTGAAAGAACAACAACCTTAAAGCTGCAACTGCACCCAGAAAATCACAAGTTTTAACAAAGACACACACACTGTTTTCTTTTGTATGGATTAAGTCATTTTCATATCATTATATGCTTCTTCATGTGCTCATCATTCACCAAAATGTCTCTTTCTACGCTGTTTTACAATTTCACTGTTGCTGTGTCCTGCGCTGCCCAAGAACTAGCTAAAGAGCAAAGATAACTTTTATCCCTATTCCAGAACGACAGTGAAACGAGACGCTCCCACCAATGCACACCTATGACAAATCCATTGATGTAAAAGTCACAGGAACTTTCAATATTGAGGTTGCATTAAAAAAAAGTTACACTGAGATTAAATTGGGCAATACTGCAATTTCAAGCTAAATTCACTCGCTTAATTATCAACAACAATGTACAATTAGTCGAAAAAAATGCAGAAACTTAAAAAATACACAAAAAATTGCAGAGTTATGAGCAACTCTCTCTACTTAGTGTCACTAAATCCAAAATATCACCCAAAAAAATCAGACGTTATGTTTATTTTTTCCTATTTCTGCCATTTCATCACCCTGAAAGTACAGATTCAAATGGCAACCTTGTAAAATTATATAATTAGGGTGCATAATGTTACAGTTAGATTCCTCATAAACTGTGCTGAAAATAATCTGATTTTGGCCACTTCACCTCCAGTCTGACTGTAGCAATAGACATTCTAAAATCAAGCAGCATGTGTCTTATGCTGGAAAAAAACCTGCTCTAATTGACATTTTACAAGACAACTATGTACTGAGTCTGAACAATTAGATGAAAAGGTCCTATTGCGATTACTATTGACAATATTGAATGTACTTGCTTGGTTATCAAAGAAAATATACAGATTACGGATCTTTTTGAAGTGTGTATTTTTCATCTCAAACATAAAATCTTGATCCAATACAAAACAGCACAAAACACCCTCAAAAAATGACTTTGATTTTGCATGTTTTACAGTTCCTCTCTCTGCAGTGTGACTAAAATCCAAAATATCACCATACACACACTAGACCTTTAAATTGCAGCCTTTTACAGTGATTATATAATTGCACAGGCTGACATTACAACTAATTTTGCTGCTCTACTGTGTAACAATATAAAAATGTACAAAGAAGTCATGTATTATCAGTTTGTTTGTGCAGACAGTGAGTTCCATCAGTGTCCACATATACCTTAATGTTTTACAAACGGTCTCTCTGTCTCTTTAAGGGTTAATCAGAGACGTGACACCTGATACATGGTCAACGCTACAACACTCCCTCTACTTGGACCGTAATTTACACAAGACATCAACACTCACTCACTAAAAGCCTGATCATTTTGTTCTTATCACCTGACCAACACACTTAAAAAAAAAGAGGGACAATCACTGTCCACCCGCTTTCATTGTCCAATTACTTCACAGAATGCAAGTGCTGACAGCTCAGATTCATTTATCTGCTACTTTTCAAGAGTACCGAATAATCAGAAATAAAAAAAATGTTCGCTGAAAGCCACCAAAGCCAAGTTTTTGTCACATATTCTGGTCCGCTGCCAGAAAACTAATTTACAACAAAATGAAAAAACACAACAAAGACTCCCTTGTGAAGCCGATACCAGCTATTCCTTAATTTGGTTGAATTAAAACAATTACTTGATGATTGTGAATCAAAACCATCAGCTTAAATCAGCTTTTCTGTTCTTGATTGAATTTAAAAAGCTAAAATCTTGTCAAATTCCTCAACATTGCTGTGCATCTAATACATCTGATAATTTAACTCTGCTATCAGGTTCACATCTTGGGTTTTGTGTGAAATGTCTCAACAAATATTTGACCAATTGATTGACTGAATTCCACAAGATGAATTTTAAACATTTTGATGATTCCCAGACTTCATCAGGTCCACACTCCATAACCCCAGCTGTATTTATTGTTTGGGGATTGTCATTATGGGAGCATGTTAGCGTGCTGACATTACTTATTTGTATATAGGCCTTGCTTATTTAGTGCTGAGCACCACTGTGCCTCAGTTAATTCTCACACAGCTGCTAGGGTGAGTCTAGACTAGAGGTCGACTGATAGGGACTTTTAGAGGCAGATACACTGTCCCATTGAAGTTAGAATAATTTTATTTTCAGACACATTCCTCTTTATACACATTAGTAATCACCTTTGACCAGGAACAATTATTATAGACTGCGTCCCACTTAATCTTTATCAAGAATAAGTCACATTGTTACAATCATTTTATGAGAATAGATAAAAAGTATTTTATTCCAACTTTATAGTCAACAGTCTGTATTAATGATATTATTGGACAGGAAATAACTGTTATTAGCATCACATTTGACAATGTTGAAATTAAATATCAACTTCTTTCTTTTATTTTGAACTCTGAAAGTAATAAATAAATCTGGAAATGAACATAAAAAAATCTGCATGAAAGCAATATGCATTTTTTATAGCTAAAATACAGCTAAACCATCTCCTGTTAAGTTAATTCTCACTTGCCCCTACCCAAATGGATTTATTTATTAGGGTTATGACTGATTGTTGTGCTTAATCTCAATGTGCAACTCTCAGCAGAGACTAGAAGGAACCAGGACACCTCAGTACTCTGCTATTTCTATCCTCATCGGGAAAAAAATATCTGTTTACTTCTTTTTAAACAGTTGGTCGATTGGGTAAGTGAGATTCTAGATTTACTATCCCAACATGCTATTTTACTTGCCAAGGCTTATTGTTGAGTGCTGTATTAGTGCCAATGTATCGGCCAAACTGATTAAAGCTGCCAAGATCACAATGAAAAGCACCTTCTGCAGCTCTCTCCTCTCAGTCCAAATTAAAAGAACAAATATACAGATGAACTGACTGCATTTTTGCCATTATGAAAATGACAACCCACTTTTCCAAGCTTCTGCATGTTGTCAACATGCAGAGCATAGCAGTAGAATCATGTCTAGGTCACATCTGGTGGAATCTGAGCTTTGATCAGCAATTACAGTCGTCAGTCATGTATTCAACATCACTACTGGTCTTAAATCACCTGTGATTTGCCAGAAACCTGCATCACAGGGTACAGCACAGAAACACAGGGAGGCAGTAGATGGAGAAGTCTCACATCCTCTTGGACCACTTGAATTACAATATACTGAAAGGTTACAATGGATTCTTTACCCAATGACACTAAAAAACTATCAAGCACTGCAGCTTTAATTCCATGTCCACAGTAATACAAATATTTTGCAAAACAAACATTTATCTCTGCATTTGTGCCTCTTGTCCACATGTAAACAGTATCTTATGTCTGTAAAACAAAGATCGCCTTCCAGAGTGAAGATCTGGTTCAAGTTCATCTGTGTGGAAAATGAATTCCAAAAATGATGGTGTCACATCCCAATTAACCCATGTCAGTTGTGGTTCTGGTTATAGGTCATATAAATGTACAAACCAGCACATTACCTACAGCCAGTCATGGTCAGAACAAACACATGTGGGAATCAAGCATTTGTAAAGTGTTTCAAAACCTATATTTTTAACTTCAGTTTGTAATAAAACTTTTCATTGCTGTTCAGTTTCATGACAGGCTAAAACTTCTCTGTCTGCTACATCCAATATTATCTGATGGTCTCCAGAGTCCACAGTTTAAAGCCCAATACAAACAATGATTTATCGGTATGTAGTCATTTTCCATTCTAAAGTGTACAGAGGTATTTTACAAAATGAAAGCTGCACGGACAGGGAAATGTCAGCTCAGAAAAAACATCCATATTAGTGTGGACAAGGCACAAAAGACTAGAACTCCTCCACTTCAGTCCAAAGATTCACAAGACAAGCTGAAACGTGTAAAACACCATTGTAGATCACTCTGAAAACTTGCCAGTTCACACTGATGCATCAACACAGGACAGTATACAGGTGCCATATCAGTAACTCTTTACTTCCATCTTAGATGAGGGCTTTTAAGACATTTTGTCATTGAATATAATGTGTAGTAAGCAGATAGTGAGGATAGTAATGGAGAATTTTTTAACTACAGTGGCATTTCTAGCATTGATGAAATGGCGAACTATAAAAAACAGAAATAAGAATTTCTCACATTTTTCCCAGGAACTGTGCAGTTATTTAGAGGTGTTGGTCCCTCTTCTTATAAAGACAGAAAAATGTAACTATCAAGACAACTTTTTAGCAGGGGAAAAGTTGATAACACTGTGCTTTTTGTCAACAGGTGAGCTACAGCTACAATCCACCCTAAACCCTACTCTAGTGATTTCATTGTAATGCCCTTTGACTAAGGATGCACAGATACGTCATCCTAACAGCCAGTAACAGCCAACACAGGCCTTGATGAATGAAATGATGTGGTCACTGAAACATTGTATGATGATAGCCTAACCAGGTTAAAATACCTTCCATGGTGAAGATCTGGTTTATGTGTCTGTGTGGAGACTGAGATCAGAAATGGCGTCACATCCCAATAAATGCAAGTCTTTTGTTGTATTGTGTAATGAATATGCACCATAAAACAACATCAGATATAGGTCATATAAGTATACAAGCCAGCAGATTACCTGCAGCAGATTATGGTCAACTAAGAAACCATTTCAGTCCCTCCCTAAAATGGTTTCTGAGTCACAATTTATATCTTTTTATAATTAAGATAATTTGTTTCTTTGACATAAATAGTAGTAATAGTGGAAGTAGTGGAAGCATGGTCCGATCAAGTGAAAGTAAACATCAACATGAAAAAGTAAATGTGCACACATCATTTATCAAGTGGGGTCATTTTTTAGCTAAATATCTCTATTTTATGGAACTGTTATCCTATTTAAAATACCACTTGCACAGTACAGGAGAAGTTCCAAACCTTCTGCTGGGCTGCATTAAATTAACAAAAAGACATGCAAAAGACTTTTTATTACTTTGAGAAATTAAAACTGTGAATGATGAAGTTTGTGAATTCATATACTGATATCTGTGAATTGTTACTGAGAAATGACTATTTGTAATTTATCTATATCAGTATGGACCACCACAAGTTGTAAATAACACTGTGTTGGTATTAAATACGTTCAATAAAGCATTGTGATTATATCTGGCTTGTTGTTTTAAAAAACATAAGTCAGCATTTTGGGTGATGCATACAATAGTAAAGAGTCATCCACGTGTTACTATGGCAACCTGTCCACATCTTACCACATTCTCATGTCAATAAAACAGAGACTTTTCAATATTTTACTCCAGAATCTATTTTCAGCATAGTTGAACATAATATCTAAAAGGTTTTGTCCTACTTGATAGCAATTTCTGTCAAGAACCGCATGTTTTGAATGTTTGCGTAAAGCTTAAAAATTGATCTGTTTCAAGTCCATGTGTTACCGAGCAGTAATTTGACATTTTTCACCTAAAAATTTAATCTCCCCAAATTTTGTTATACATAATGTTAAAGCGCTTATAAATACCTACTCAAATATGTATCATACACACATATAAGTTACTCTGCTTACATGACAGAGACTGTTGAACACAAAACGTGTCCATGTGTTACCGCTTGATCAGACCCAGTAGTAGTAGTAGTAGTAGTAGTAGCAGAAGCAGTAGTAGCAGAAGCAGTAGTAGTACTAGCAGTAGTAGTAGTATCATCAGGTACTGGCCAAATTGTTATTTTGAACTTCAGTCTGAGCCCAGAATTTCTCAACTTCAGCATCCCTGCCTAAGACTGTTTCACCTTGTTGCTTTACTCCTATTTGTATAAATTACCATCTGGACTTGAAAAGGTTAATGTAAAACTTCGCTGCATGAGGAGAGAGGCTGGTTACCTGCTGTGATTTCACGGTCCTGTCGCAGGGAGTCGGACTGTTGAAGGTGCTCTCCATCTTCCAGCTTGTCTTTCTCAGTGATGTAATCCCCAGTTTGATACTTTTTATTTCTGCAGCGCCGACGCTTCTTATGAACAGGGGTGTCCCCGTCTGCACCGGCTGTCTTGCTCTTTCCTTGAACCCCTCGCTCTGGCAGAGGCGTCGAGCGAGGCCTCCCTCTTGGACGGCGGGCTGGTTGGGTGGGAGTCACAGGCGGGGAGGGCGGTGGAGGAGGCACTGGCGGCGGTGGAGGGGAAGGCGTCGCAAAGCCCCAGAGGTCGAGCCGGGCTTCATCAGCTCGCCGCCGTCCTCTCCTTAGTCTTGGGAAGGACGTTTCTGCAGCATCGGGCTCCTTACTCGATACGACTGGAGTCTCTGCCCTCTCGGGTCTGCAGCTGCTGTCTGTAACTGATTAAATCACATCTGATCATTAAACTCATCTTTAATACATAGCAGTTTAACAAATACATCATTTATGAGACTAAAAAAAAAAATCATACAACATGTGTCACACTTTCTGTCAACTTACTATTCACTTACAAACAATACTATCCACTGACAGCAGGAGTCAAGTTGTTTCTTGCGTAGTTTAATAGAAAAATGTTAAATGGTTTACGTTCTGCTCTGGCAACAAAATGCTTACAAATGGCATGACAGACAACATGGGTGACGGTCAAAATAGAAAAGGAAACACTCCAAGCAAGTGAATGTTGAGGCAATATTGTAGGAATTTCCAGTTTTACTTTGCAAACTCAACACTTGATTGTGTTTATTCTTATGTCTCCTTGTGGTTCACAGATTGTAGAAGGTACACTTTGATACGTGATGATAAATAATGGCACCCTTAGGGAAAAAAGTACGGGATGTTTTTTTATGGTAATGCTGTAAACAAAATGAAAAAGGGACAGACAGACGTATGCACTGATCACTGTAACGAGTTGAATTAAATAAAAACATATGTCTGTATTGGCACAATTTGGCAAAAACAGTCCCATTACGATGACTGCTGCAAGTTACTTGGTAACATGGAAACTAAATAGATTAAGACAGTGAATGATTATAATGCTGAATTAAAATTAGATTTAAATGTAAGGACTATTTTGTTTTTTATGTTTTACACTGTACCTTCAGACCTTTACACTATAGCCTTTTACAAGTATGTAATTACAGAGGCCGATATTGTGATTTCATTCATTGAGTAGCTGTATGTTTTAGCAGTACACAGTATATATTTTGTCTGTCAGTATACTGTATGTTCTGGGCTAAATGTCATAAACACTGTTATTAAAACAGACTCAACAGAATAAAATAAGTAAAACTACAGTGTGAAAAAATACAACAATAAAATGTACATGAAATTAATATAAGAAGCAATATACACTTATAAAAAAGCCTATATTAAATAGAGATAAGGCTACAGTGTTGTAGTGTGACATATGATCTGTTTTTCAGAGGAATGGTAACAGATCCGTGCTTTCCAAACCTTACTTCTCTACAAATGTCCATTGCATCACTAATGTGACTAATATGGCTAGGCTAGTCAATGCTCAGAGTGTTCGGTTGTTCCTTCAGGAGTTTGTGTTACGTGTTATCTGCTACTGAGGGAATAAAGTAAATGGAATCAGATGTTAAAGGAGTTCAGATTATCTCTGTACGGTCACTTGGTCAGCTGCTGTTGACCACAGGCATCCAGCCATGCAGTAATCCTGGTTTTACAAAGAGGTCTGGCTGAAACAACGATGCAAAACACAACCCAAGAGATCTGTTATGTTATTACAAGAAGTAGTGTAAAAATATTTTCTCTTCATTACTGTGAGACACATTAGATGCTTGTGGGCTGCGATGAGAGGAGAGATAGAACTGGTGGCACTGCTTATCTGAAAAAACAGGTTATGTAATACAAACTAGATCAATATAAACGCGATTGTCTTATTTTAGATTTCATTTCAAGATATATCAATATGCCTTAAAAAGTCAATATGCTGCTCAGTCATAAAACACATACTAAAAAACTATTGTCTGACAGCAGACTTGAGCTAAATCGAGAGATGTTCAGAGTAATCCAACTGTAAGCCTGATAATGGGCTAGACGTCTGACACAACTGAAAGCATCATTAAATAGAGATAAAGAGAGGATAGGCATAACACCTTTACCCATGCTGTGACACCTTTTCAGAACAGTAAAATTTGAAGGATTACAAGACACAAAGGCTATACCTGGTTTGTTGCGACTTGACTGCTCAACCTTGCTGGGGCTGATCTTGTCCCTTGGAAGATGCTCTTTACTCTGCGGGGAAAGTTTTCCTGCTGATAGACTCTGCTCTAGCACAGGTGCAGATCGTTTCTTCTGCTGAAATACACAGGGGACAAAATGAACCACGCTGTATTGGATGTGATTGATCATAAAGCTTTCATGCTGATGGAGAGTAACAGACTCACAATAAGATCTTGGAAGTTAAAAATTCAAATGTAACTTTACATCATTAAAGGAAACACTGCATGTCCAATTCACTATTTAAAATATACTGAGGCAGAAAGTACAAATATATGTAAGGTGCATACAAACATATCACGACAATTCAACTGAAGAGAAATAATAAGCATAAAGGTTTTTTAAAACTGTGTTTTTTCTGCTGTACCCACAGAGTGCAGTTAGATTGGCTGAAGCACCTCAATATTATCTGGGTAAATTCTGGTTATATGGAACATAAACTATCACTAACTATCATCTAAAACTGATTATTCACACACAAATAAAATATTATCTTTAGTCCACTATTTCAGCTGTTTGTTCACACATTTATTCAATTATCTTAATACTTATGTTAAAAACTTTTTAAGCAGTTCAGTGTTCTGCACTTCTAGTTTGGTATAAGAAACACTACACTGGGAAATATAACTTTTTAAATTGAAACTTGAATTTTATGTGTTATGATCCTTTCTTTTCTAAACTTTTTATCCTTTCCATATGAATTCAAGATAAAACATGATTCCTATTTTCAACACTGGCAAACAACAACAGTAAAACCAAAACTTGCAAGGGTGCAAATGTGCAAAATGTGCTACAAAAAATAGATATAAAGCACCACTTGTATGCACCGACTGGACAAACATAGTCCCAAATACATTATAACACACAGGTTGCATTAGTAGTTTCAATAATGCACTCATCTTGATTTAATAATATTTCACATTAATTAAAGAGCAAAAGCTTAACCTAATCAATCTGATATCATCGCCCAGTCTTACTTTCAAGTGTGATGTGTGGTGTTAAGAGTCTGAAACTATGTCGACCACCAGCTTATTTACTAAAGGTCAGAATGGCACTGGTTTGTAATTTGGTTGTTTTTCTTTGTAACAAATGCATGTGGATTTACATCATATTTTTTATAAAATCCTTCAAAAATAACCTCTAGCAAAAGCAGTAGTGTCCCTGGGTACCAGAGAGAATCACTGTGTTAAAAAGACATTCAACCATGCACAGAAACACCTCACCTTTTTACAAGAAGACACTTTGGTTGGAGTATTTTCTGTATCTCGCTTTTTCTTTGTGCTTCCCGCAGCTTTCTTTGATGGGACAGTCGGTGACTTCTCCTTTGCTGGCTTCTTGGAACTCGTTTTCTTTTGTTTGATGGTGGCAGCTTTTGCTTTGGTTGGCGACTCCTCTTTGGTTCCATTTGTTTTCTTCTCAAACTTGTCGCCTCCCCCTGCACAGTGGCCTGTAAGAATAGATGCAACCATGCCCTCCAATTTTTCACTGGGTTTACTATCTGACGCCCCACTTTCTTTCTTGAATATCTCCCCCTCTAACACCTGGGCTAGTTTGCTCTCCATCCTGTTCCCATTTGTTGATGCATTGCTTCCAAAGATGTGAGACTGGCCAGCGGGCTTTAAGGAGCCTTGCTTTGCTTGTAGTCCCATGTGTTCTGTCTGACTGGAGTGAATCTCTGTGTTATTCTCTAAAGCCTCGGTGGCATTCGATTTTTCAAGTCTCTTCATGGCTTGAGTTGAATCCCCTTGAGAGGGTGGGGTGGGCCATTTTTCCACTGACCAGTATGGTGGGTATTCAAAGGTATGTTTGGGCTGGGTTTCTTGGCCCCCTGTGAGTGCATTCAGAACGTCAGTCTTTCTAGATGCAACAGGTGAAGTCTGAGCATTTCCTTCACCTGTCAGCGCTGTTGTTTCAAGAGACTGTTGCTTTACAATTGACGCAAGATTAGACAGGGGAGACTTTATTCTCTCCCACTTATCATCCTCAGGTTTGGACGGGCTGTGATGAGCACTATGAAACTTTGATCCATCGGCTGCTGTGGCGTTTTTATTCTTTGGGGATCCTTGTGTGATTTTTCTGTGGACCGGTGAGGCTTGGTGTGGAAGGTGTGATGGCTGTTGCCACGCTGGATTGACAACACTGGTAGAGTATGGCACCGCCGTTTTTCCAGCTCCAGATTTCTGATGAATCTGTGCATTGGCAGAACTTGACAGGGCTGTTGTTAGGGCTCCTTTAGAGGGACAGCTCTTAGCTAGGGTTGTGCTGGTGTTTTTAACAGGCTTGACACTGTGAGTATGTTGGTTACCCTTCATGAGACAGGATGGCTTCTTTCCTCCTGAGGCCAGATGTTCTCCTTGATCAATTATAGATATAAACTCTTGTTTCGCAAAACTCTGAAATTCATCAGCAAAAGTCCCTTTGCCGTCTTTGCCTCTAAGGGTAGAGGCCAGAATGGGACTCGCCACACCTACATAAGTCCCAGGGATGTTTTTAATGGGGTCTTGTGATGATGCTTTTCCCCAGGAGGGTTTAGGATCTGGGACCTGGTGATTCTGAGGCCTACTTAATTGCTTTTGATGAGATCCATTTCTATGGGTATTGGGTAAAATTGGATATTGCACAGTTGAACTGTAAGTTGAATGAGTCCTCTTTGAGTTAAGAAAATCTCTTTGATTTGATTCACTATTATGAGGTTCCATCAATGAAACTGGAGGGTCATTTATGCATTTTGGACGTTTTGATTTAGCAGACAAATCAAGAGGTACATCTCTTGGTTCAATGGAGCAAGCTACTGCATGGTCCTCTGAAGCAGAGGGGGTTGTGGTTTTTAAGGAGCCCATGGATGTCTTGTCTATGCTGTTGCCTTTTTCCACATGGTTCAGCAGTCTGCTCTGAGAGGTGAGGCTGGCCAATGCAGAGCCACAGCAAATGGCAGCAGTGGGAGATAACGTGTAGCGAGTGGGTGCTGTGGAAGATAGCGATGGGTGCTGTAATGGAAGGGCGATAGCTGGTGAGGCTACAACTGAAGCTAATGATTTATGTTCTAGAGATTTGGCGTTCTTGCTTGATGAATGGTTAGATTTAAGTTTTGAGGTGGATGTGCCTGCTTTTTTCTCTGCCACTGGCATCCGAGTCACAGAGAAGGGATAGGGATAGGTCCGCATTAGAGGTGTCCCACTGACACCTGAGCTTTGAGGCTGAATTTCTTTCTGAAACTGACTGGCTGTGGCTTCTCTCAAGGCTGCAATCTGACCCAATGCTGGTGGAAGAGTGATTTTACAAAGTGGAGAGGAAAAATTAGTGGAGGGGAGGAAGGCCACAGACTGGGCTGGTTTAAACATGGCGGAGCACTGAAAACCAGGTGGAACACTTTGCACAGATTGTGTTTGCGTGTTTGACTTCTTACTAGTCGTCACATTGCTGTGACAGGGGTTGAGTGACTCATCACGGCTGACTTTTACGCCACTTGACCACTGAGGAGGGGAGAAAACCCCAGCACCATCAGCCTTAAGTTTAGGGATGTCTGCTCTTTTGTCTGTTCTTTTGTCTGCTGTGGTGAGGGCTGAGCCTGACATTGGTGCATTGTTGGGCTGTTGAGGTGGAGAAAGCTCAGAGCTGTGGTTATAATTGCTAGTGTCCAGGCAAGCTTTCGTTGTCTTGCAGTCTGTCGCTGGAGTGGTCTTGTTCTGCTGACTGAGGGTAACATCTCCTCTAAACTCAGGGGGTAGCGTCTGGGGGGGATTTCCCACCATACTAGAAGACGCTTTATTTGGAGCACTGATCTCTCTGCTCACCGTGCCTCCATCCCCTACATTCATTAGTGTGGGATCCACCTGAGTAATAAGAGAAGTTCATGAAGCCAATGTTAATTAGAGGAGAGGGAAGAATGCTCTAATCTAGTAATCTAACAGTAATAAAAAATAAAACACATACCTGCATAGGTGTTTCTTTAGCACAACATGCCTCTGGGGGTAGCTGAGTCAGTCAGGTGAGAGTTTTCCTTGTAATTCCGTGATATGCTGCAGAACATACAGAAAAACGAACACCTATTGTGATCTCTGAACACACTTTTCTCATTTCAATTACACAAAAGGCTTTCATTTAATCCTTCGTAAAGGGGTAAGACCTATTTAATGCAATAGTAATTGATTCAGAGTAACCGGCATTTGGCAACTGAAAACTTCCTATCTTTGAGACTGGCCCGGAGGCAAGATATGTTACAATTTCCTCACAACAGGGAGATAATTCAGGGTAGCAAAGAGAAGTGTGGTAAACTGAGGAACATGCTTGTTCCATTGTTCCTTTTGTCTTCATTTGCTTAAAACACTGGGGGTATTGACAGTTTTCAATGATGATCCACCCAGAATGTAAACTATATACAAAAAATGGAGAGTTGTTGATTAACAAAAGACCTAATGCATCAGTGACAGGCTGATTATGAGCCGGGAACAAACTTGAAAAACATCTTTTTTTTTACACTGACAGAGTAAATGCATCGTTATTTTCCCCCCCATTTGTATTACATGTCTTTTTGAGGCCGGAACGAGCAAAACTTTTTAGTTCTGTTGTTGCTTCAAAACTCCTTTGTTAATGTAGAAGATTCTACTGGTGGATCCAAAATGACATACCTTAGATATAAAAGAAACAATTCTGCATTGACTCATGAATGAATCTTTGATTTAGCCAGGAAATGAAGCAACTGTTTCAGTGATCTTAAGCAAAAATTACATTTTTCAGGTTCTCACATGTACAAATTTCCTCTTTTCTGCCCTGTTCTATTTCACATCAGAGTCAAGTAAATCATATAACCTACTCTGGTGATGCAATTATTGTTCTGATATATTTATAGAGTAACTGATCAACTGAGGAAATAATCATTAGTTGCAGGTACTTTTGACTGAGTCCTAGGACTACCAAAACAGAAACTCTTGTTATAGTTGCTTAGGGGCCCTGTAACCCATGTGCCTGTGCCTGTTGGTCTACTCAGTAATCCATCCATGAAGCAATCAGCTGTGATCCCTTACCACTGCACAGTCTTAAGTTTTGAGCAAGTTGAGCCCCTTCCTTTAACCTGAGGCAGGGATGCTTATGAAATTATTTATGATTACAATAGAACTGCCCACGTCAGGTTTTAATGTGTGGATCATCTATCTTTTTCTAAAATTAGACATTAAATTCCACCCGTTGCTTCTCTGCTTAAAACTCCCACAAAATGCACTAAAGTAGTAATATGCAAACAGCTTGATGTGATTTCAAAGATTTGCAATATATATTCAGCAGGTTGACACAAGCCACATCACTCTACTGACGAGGTAGAGGTAGAGGTGAGCGCAAAACCAGCGCATCTGCAAGTAAATGAGACGACTACAAAAGGGACCAAAAATCTATGTCAAAGCTTTGGGGGAGTGGGGAATGTTAGACCCCGGAGGCAGTGAAACATAACGAATACGATGCACATAATGACTGACACACCATCTCTGCTGGAATCTGCGAGCGAGGACTGAAAAGAGAAAGGGGATCCAGCGATGCAGATACGGCTCAGTGCAAGGAGGGTCTGCATTCATTACCGTAGAACAGTTGCTTACAGCTAGTTTGTCTTTGTGCTGCGATCATACTCCTGCGGTCTACTCCGCCACAACATTTGAATTCATCCGCTCTGATGTAGGCCAATAAATGTACGCAGTAGTCCGCACACACGCCGTGGGCAACAGCGCACAGACAAAACAAAGTCAAGACTGGCATTACCTTTGAGAGAGAAAAAAAAAACAGCTTCACTTCCAGTTTACTGTCCAGCCCAGGGCGCACAAGACACACGTCCCAATGTCACAGCCTGGAAGTACACAATAAGGCCACATGCATTTGCAGCCACTAGGTCAGTCGCAAAAATTCTCTCAGAAAAACTCCGGGAGTCTGAGAGTCGGTCTGTGGATGGAGATGGCAGCGGTGTCCATAATGCGCATGGCTCTCAGGTGATCCGTCCACGCATCCTGTCCTTATCCTCAAACCTGGTCTTAATGAGATGTTTGGAGGTGAATGGCAGATGTTTTGAAGGTGGGGGGTGGGTGGGTAGGTATTACAGCAGAAATTTCCTACACGGGCTGCGTCGTATTGGAGACGCACAATGTGGCACAATGTGTCAAATCTCCTGATAAGGTAAGTCAATACACATACACACAGACAGACACACACAAGGGAGAGCAAAACAAACAAAACTCCTGACCACCATCATCTCGTTGTTTCATCAGCTCACAAAACACCAGAGCAACTAACAATGTCTGTCTGTCAATGTGTGCGGCTGTTTTTTTTTTTTTTTTTTTTTTTCTGAACCAATAATCAATTTCAACTGGAGCTGACGAGTTACTTGCGACTCAAAGTAAAGCCAGCTGGACAAGTACAGGAGAGCAGGGTGACAGAAGTTATTCCACGGGCTTGTTCTGCCGGAAAAAGGGGGCAAACAACAATACATTCAACTCCGCTGACCAGCACCGACACCGCGGACAGGTTTCCAGCTCCCTGCGCAGCCGAGTCTCCGCGGAGCCCTCGCATTACGCCCGGGTGGTGTACATGTTGAGGCAGGCTACTGATATGTATCCCCGGCCGACCTAATGCGAAGTGCTCCCTGTCTCGTATCGGCCCTTTTGCTGTGGACTGAACTGAGCCACTTCGGCGTTGGAAAGGCATTCGCGGAGCCCCCCGACCCAACCGAGCCTTCCCTCTCCGTCTCCCCTGTGAGACTCTCTCACTCTCCCAAATATTGAATAATACCAAAAGCAAAGCCGAGATAAGAGGGGGGTAAAAAAAAAAGATGTCTAATGACACAAACAGTTACGAACCCGCTCGTCCAGATGGCATGTGAACGACGCGCAGGCACGACTCGGATACAGCCGCGTCCAGCCTTTCGCCTCCGCCGTCCGTGGCTGTTCACTAATCTCGACGGTTTTCGGTCCTAAAAGTCTGGGAGGGGGGGCGGCGGGAGGGAGGGAGGGAAGAGGAGGAGGATAAGGAGGAGGAGGAGGAGGGGAGGTGGGGGGGTCGGCAAGACAGTCCGTTCCGTATCTCCAGTCTCCAGTCTGGTGGGAGAGAGAGAGGAGAGAGAGAGCGCGCGAGGGGGGCAGCAGGGCGCGAGGCGACAGCATGGGAGATGTAGTGCTCGGCTATCCACGCCCAGGATTAGATGCTGGAGCGGCTGGGAGGGGTAAGGACTGCAGGTACCGGCATGCAACGCGAGCTCCAGCCGCTCAAGGGGAATGGGGGATCGCGACCAGAGTGTAACGGTGCGCTAAACTGAAAAGCCTTATCGGGGTAACGAAGTAATAAACTATATTATTTTAACCTACGGTGGCTCGGAGTGGTAGTGAACCGGTGTGCGCGTGTCAGTGACAACCGGGTCAATTAACAGAGATAGAGCTGTGGGGTGATGGCTGCTGAACGGAATTGCCAAAAAAAAAAAGTGGGAGAGGTTTGGGTCTGTTGCAGGGGAATTAACACGAGGAAGCAAGTCTCCGGGTGTTGGAGGCTCTCCAGTTGTATGCTGTAGGCTGCAGACTGATGTACGAGCTCTGAGAGAAAAAAGGGGAAACACAACAGCCTTTCTGCCACAGATTCACTGTAGAATTTTAAGCCATTTTGTGTGGAGAAGTTTTGGTAGTATGTGTTGATGCCATCCATCTAACTTGACTAAAGTCTAATGAGGTTTAGCTTCCAGTGCCAGGGCCCCCAGCACTGACCTGTATCTGCTGGCTGGTAGAAAAAGCCCCAGAGGGAACAAAAAACAAAGCACAAAAAAAGAGAATTGCTTACAAGGTGACAGTGGGTTGCTGAGTAAAATTCCAATCTAGTTGATATTAAATGAGCTGTAACCCTTTCCACATTCCTCAGCCATCCACTAAGGTGATGTGTGGAATCTGTGGTGCCTGCATTCTCATCTACATATTACCCACCAAAGGCTTGTCATGCTCTGCTGAAAACACAAAAACAGACAATCTACCTTAACATAAAGATTTCAGATTACTCTCATTTATGTGGGATTGATAATGTGGAATGACGACACTCAAATCATGTGATCCCTGTGGTTTGACCAGGCCAGACTATGTATCAGTAAAGCCATTTAGCCACAACAGCTTCTGCACTAATTCTGGATATTTAACCAGAGGCAGTGTCATTCACTCTGCTGCAGATCTTCACTTCACTGACATTCACATCTCGCAGTGCGGTGTGTCAAAATCACATTTCCTGTTCAGGTTAGTTCAGGTTTTAACTGGATTCATGCATTTCTCAAACACAGAATGGCAGTGGGGGGTGAGGGGGTCTTAAGCTGAGTTCACAAAAACTACAAAGCTGCTGACTTAGATTGTGAATTAAAAAAATTACCCCCACTTCATTATTGGGGCAGACAGCAAGATAAAGTGGCCAAGTTAATAAGAACAACAGGGGCTGAGTTCAATGCAGGAAAGTGGGCATGGTCTACAAGACACCAACACAAAACAGCTATGAGGTAAGGATGTACAAAAAAAAACCCCCAAAAAAACAGCCTCTTGTTAAATACAGTAAACAGCCTTATTATTTGCCACTGAATAAAACCTACTTTTACTTACTTTTTTCCATTTTAACTGTAGACACTTGTATGCTATAACACAGGGTGTGTGTGTTTCTTAAAGTCTGAGTGTAAAACAGCTGGTGAAAAATAAGTACAAAGGAGCTGTGTGTATGGATATGTATGCAGGCTGCCATGATGAAAAAAAAAAAAAAAGACTTAACAAGTGATCACTGCAGTTTTAAAGTGCATGGCAGTACATTTGTAAGTCATTGTCCCACTCAGGGAAAGTTTTAAATATCAGAAAGGTCCACAGAGCACAGAAGCTGCACTTTGCCTTGTCTGATTGTTTCCCAAAGATAAACAATAGTGGATGAATACTTCTCCTTTTCCATAATCACATTTTGGCTCAGTAAGTAAGCAGCACAGGTTACCCTTCTGTAATTAGGCCACTTGTCTTACCTGAATCCTGAAAGGAGTAGGCCTGCTGTTTACACGGGTATCCAGTCCTTTAGGCCAACAACAAATTTCCTACTTTTCTCAACACTTGTGGTGATGAGGAAATAACCGTGCACAAACAACGAGGCTGACATGGTCGTGCGAGTCACAGAGTTTTGTTTACTACCATGCACGATCTGATCTGATCTGTGCCGACCCCGAACACTGAGGCGGTGCAGGACACGGATCCCTGTCCATCCACCGACAGCAGTAGGCTACGAGCTGAAACTATTTCGCCGCTTTCCTATCGCTGAGTGGATCTGTGTGTGCGAGCCTCTAACATGCCCTTCGCCATTCGCTCAGTAATGGCTGCGTGCATGCAGCCAAATCGTTGACAGATGGCCAAATGTTAAATTGGGAAACCAAAAACGCCGATCAGGAAAAAGGAGGGACGCCGTAGAGAACCGTGTCGGTGTAATGCAGGAGTATCGGAGAGTCGGCAGCTGACACATCGCATTGTGTCTGAGCTGGGGTAACCCGGAGACCTCAACGACCGCGCAGAGCTATCCCGGTAGTGACCGGCTGCTCGGGGCTTCACCAATTATGGACGAGTTTGGTTCACAGGCTCCACATCGGATGTCTGGAGCTGTGGGGTTAAAATAAACTTGTTATGCATGCAATTATCCGTCAATGAGGGATGTGGTATTCCGCACACACACTATGACAACTGCGATAGCACAGATGAAGGCACGTTTATTTCGAAGGCCTGATTTTTGAAGAGTGTCGTCTTCAAAGTGGGCATACATGGTCATCTATCTGTGAGTCATATTGGAGATTATCAACCCTATTTAGGCCGCCATGGTTTACAGCGACGAGGATGTCCCGTCTAAGTTCTTTGGTTCACCTGGTCAATATTGAATGTCGAGGTGGGGAGGTGAACGCGGAGTAAAAAAAAAAAAGCCAAACGCGTTATTCTTCCATCTTTGCTAGAAGTAATGAATTATTCCACAATTAACGACGGGAAGGACCGCAGCCGATCACTGAAACAGTCAAGGGTGATGTTCTTATCTGCCAGGTTAATGGATGGCCCGATTAGCCGTCCGGATGATGTTGAATTCTGTGTCTGGAACAGAAACGCATCACTTCATGTATAGTTACTGTGTCAGCGTCTGGATAGTCGACCGCATCCACAGACCGACACGCATGGACAGCACACTCATGTATGTCATCTCGATCCACAACTTGACTCTCCATACATGTGACACGATCCTACATAATGCCGTGGGATAACAGCGAAACATCACTGCAACTACGGCTCCTGCAAGACACCGAGAACTAGAAAATACAGATATCCAGGTCAAAGTTTGGCAGAGTTTTACTCGCCCTCAATAGCGTTGTGCAATGCCCCCTTTAATGCCCCCTGCTCGCCCGTAACGCCTTTGTTATTAGTAATCGCATGGTATTGCACCGTCTTACCTTGCGCTCCGAGCTGCCTACAGCCACAAAGCCTGCACACAGCGCAACAAGCTATTGTTGTCTACACGGAGGCTTCCATGCGGGGCCAGGGATGGGATTTTAAAGTAGAATGAATACAGTATGTAATTTTGGCTTGTCCTCGCGATCTTCCCTTATTGCCAGTTTTCGGTCTGCAGCAGCTGGAGAAAATCGCGCACCCTGGGTCCTAGCGCCGGGAAAGCCCTACAGGTGAATAACAAACACACTGGTGCTCGATGGGCTTGAATCTTTAATTGAAGGGGTGTTCGTTGGAGTCAAATAAATAATCCCATATGGAAGACTTTATCCATTTTCAGTCCATTTATTTTGAAGAGTTAGAGCCGTATATTTATAATAGGTAGACTGATGTATTGCAGTTGGGTTTGGACAATGTACAGATGTCTACTTTCATTTTCTTGAGTCTGATTAGAAGTAACAACAGGAGTTAACACTAGGCTCCAGTTGGTTAAAATGTTACTGCAAGTTTTATTTATTTCAGGTGACACCACTCAGAACAGACAGCATATAGTGTCAGCTTTCAGGTATTTTGAGTTCACCTTATATTTAGAAAAGCAGAGCCATCCAGGAAATGGTTAAATCTAAGAACATGGACTTACGGTGTCTTTAATGAAGCACATGTTAACTATATGATAGAACATTAGAGACAGATAGAAAGAAGACAACACAAAACAACTGTAGAACTAAACAACATAATAAAAAATATTTTAAAATCAGTTAATTATTATTTTTAGAACCAAATCAGACTTTCAGCTCTGATCTGATGAATGTTGCTTGGACACTGAAAGTGATAAATGATAGATTTTAAAACACTGCAACCCAGCCTAAAAATAAATTCTAGATAAAACAGATTCTTTTAATTCTATTGGAACTAAAAAAAAAAAAAAAAAGGCAACATTATTGGTGTTTAGAATTCAAGACATACATCCTTTTTGCTATGATAGGTGAAGGTGCAGAATTAAGTCAGTAGCTCACTTTCTCTGTGAAAACAAAAACTGCTCATTCTAAAGCGATGTCCTTATATTTATTTATTTTTTTCCAATCGTTCTGACATAACTATCATTCAAAACTCAATCAGAAGCATGGTCAGTGATGTGATATTCATAATGGGGAAACCTTTAATAGCACAGATCTTCAAATGCCAGCAAACCCGGTTGAATATTATTGATGATTTTAACAGGGGCTCATCTGGGCCTTGTATGCTAAACAGATCCATCTTCTCTTGTTCTCTTGGCAACATGATGCAGGCAAACGAAATGAGACAAACTAGGTATTCTAAACTACAAATATAGAAGTTGAGCACACTACTGGAGCAGAAATCACTCATGACAAGTGTGAACAGGAAGATACGTGTCAACATATATTTTCTGGTGAGATGACATATGACATATTTCTTCATGTCATTTTTATCTAATGACTTCTGATTAGAATTTGGTGAGTGAATTAGTGAAGATCATAATTTCTAGCACAATGAAAGAACACTATTCTACAAAACAATATCAGTCATTTTGGATGTAAATTATACAGAAAGATCCAAAAGCGATACCTGACTCTAAAGGTCAGTACACCCTGGCAGCCTATGAGAAGCCTGTAAAGGGTGCTTAAGACAGTGAACAAATCAGAGCTGATGTTAGAGAGTTCAAAGCCCATTTACTAGGATAGAAACTTCACACGTACTCGTGGGACAGTGCTTATGCAGCAAGACTAAACCATGCTAAAGTAGGCAGTGGTTTGAGCTGTGGCAGGTCATGTCAGTGTTAATGAAGGTAATGATACAGTGGGTGATGCAGTAGCTGAAGCTGTTCTAAAGGTTCTGATGGAGCATGAGCAGCCGAAGGCCTCAGCAGACACAGAGCAACATTCAGGACATTGAAGTTGCCCTAATGGATATCAAAGTATTGATGTTAACAAGAAGACTGCAGTGATGGATCCTGCAGATTCACACACAGGTTAACATTGTGTGATTGTGAGATCACTCTGTATGAGCTTAGGTCCTCTAGATTAGAGCTGGTTGGTTCAGAACTCTGCTGGAATCACCTTAATTGTACTGAGTATGTTGAGGTGTTTGATACCAAATTTAAGTAATATCTTTAACATTTTACACAAATATTCTAAATACAAGAAAACAAATACTGAAGAAATTATGAGAAAGATTATAATCTTGTTGAATACTGACCTCTCCATGCAGTCATTTTACATAAATTATTAATTCAGTGAATATATGGAAAATGAGATTGTGATAAGTATAGTTATCTGGATATGAACTGATCAAGGTCAGGATGTGAGATTTTGGTTGTCACACTGCCCTACTCTGAATAATCATTAAGAGCAGTGTTTGTTGGCTCTACTGTCCTGTCAACTAAACAAAGGGACGCAACACACTGACAGTGAAGTGAATGCATAGAACAGATTACCAAAGAATCAAAGGCACAAACTTATGATTTTCACCTCTTTTCACAACCAAGTGTAAACACCATAATGTTAGTTTAAGAAATTTCCGTCAGAGAACAGAGTAGTGGAGGGCTTTTTGTATTAATAATCTTTTTTTGTCAGTATACACCCCCCCCCCATTCACTGCCCTCATAGACTGTCTATCATGCACCTTGAACAATGACACTTTACACCACTGTTGCTGCTGCTCATGCTGATGCTATATGCACCTCCACTTTAACTGTACTGTTGCTGCATACTGTGAATTTTGCACATATTAAGAATTTTTTTTTTTTTTATCCTTTTCATTTTTTCTCCTTGCATATTTTCCTTTATTGTAGTTTTAATCTACCCTACTTACCGTTTATATATTCTATTTTAGATTTTATTCTTAACCTTCTTATGCTGAAACCGAGACCTGTGTAACTACATTTTGTTCTATCATGTGCCATTGATCGAATGACAACCAAACTGAGTCTGATATATTTTACATGTGGACATGCAACACACACTAAAGTTGACCCTCTGCATTTAACCCATCACTATCTGAACATACAGGAGCCCACCACACACTGCAGACTATGAGCAGTGGACTGCCATTTCATGCGCCCGGGTGCCTTGCTCAAGGGCACATCAGCCACCAATCTCTCTGCCTAATCTGGGGAATTTTAACTGACATCTGTTTGGTCACAAGCCGCTTCCCCAACCCACAGATTTATTGGAATCACAAGTTTGCAAGGCAAGGGCCATGAAAACCCCCCCAGACCACAGGCGAGGCTGGGTAATGGTGCGCTGTGTTGCGGTTCGTGGTTGGGTCCTTTAATCACTACAAGGCTACTTCAGTGTGTCTGTGTTAAAGAATGAAATTTCCCACCTTGAAATTGATACTTCGACACAGAAATTAGTCTCAGTTTTATTTCTAATCACATCTTAAATCCATTTACATGTTTAGAACCCTATTGTGCAATTATAATTGCTATGTAGTATCACACAGACGTATTATGTGTCAGTCAAAGTCACAGCCGATGAAACAAATCTTGCACATCTTGAATTTTGATCCAGCCTACATAAGAATCTGAATTGTCTATTAAATTTGGTCCGCTGCATTGGAGCCAGGATCAGTGAGAATACAAGCTCTGGCTGCCTCTCAAGGTGTGCTATTGTACCCCACATGATAAACAGATGCAGCTGTCATCCCCACATTTTCCACCGCAGCCTTACTGACCTTCCCTCAGTGGCACCTAAGAAAGCTGGAAATAGCTAAAAATGGAATAATGATATAAAGGACAGGCAATTTTAGGAGAGGAGGGAGAGCAAGGAACTAGTTGGTGTAAAGCCTGAACAAAGATTTGGCCTGAAGCTCAAGCCTGCTGCAGAGAACAAACCACTCATCGCAGATTTAAGACCAAACGCAAATAAAAATAAGGAGACATTTTAAAGAGATTTTGGATAGAATGTGGAAAGTTCCTTGATTAAAGAACCATAAAGTGAGCATCAATCAGCAGGAAACGCACTCACACCCAACAACTTTACTGATGAGGCACACAAGCATATACAGACTACAAATCTTAAAGCAGCACAACCAAAATACATTAATATGTTTCTGAAAACCTCTAATACTTATAATCTCAGGATATCTGAACCAAATCAACACTTGTAGGATTTACATCTGCCTGTTGTGCTTTGATTGACAGGTCTGCAGACAGATTGCTCGGTTGTGAAGTCCAATTTTGAGAGTTTCAATTCATTAAATAAAGCACAGATCATATGTAGATGTGGTTAATAGGTTACATGGACAAGATTCTAAAATGACTTTATTATTGCTTATTGCTTGATGAACTTTATTGTTTTACAGTGTCAGTAATGCTGCATTTCCACTACTTTGGAACTGGCTCCACTCACCTCACCTCGACTCGGGTACCAGGTACTATTCCTGGAGATTGTTTTCATTACAGGATACTACTGACTTCAGAGTACCTGGACGTCATAGCGACACTGCACGTAACTTCCTTTACATCTGCTCAAAGAGTTGCGGATAAACTCGCTTGTTCTGTGTTGCCCTGTCAAGCTCATGCTGAATCTTTTCATCGGCCACCAAGGACAGAAATGTCTGAACCTCCTTGACCGACCACGGTGTCATTTTGTGGGCTGTCATCATGGATTAGCCTACCGGTATAATTACTGTAAACTTCTGAATCTGTTTTTTTTTAAATGGCGTGTTGCGCATTGATGACACAGAGACAACTTTCTGACCAATCAGTGGTCTGCAGTATTTACACGCCACATTTTAGTATCTCTTCACCTGTTTTGGAACCTCGGCCGAGCAAGAACTAGAAAAGTAGTACCGAGTACCAGATTTGAGGTTCTTTTATGTAATGGAAACGCTGTCAAGTTGAGTCAAGCCGGTACCACATAGTGGAAACACGGAATAAGACAGGATTGAGCATTAACTTACCCATGACCCCTTACAGATGCTCTGACCCCACACAATCCTGAACCCCCGCCCCTTTTATCCAAATATGGTCACTCCTGGCTGACATGACAGTATTACAGTTTAGTAACCAACAGGTGATGTCACGGTTCCTCTGTCTACAATTTACGTACAGTCTATGGTTTAATCCACTGTGTTGCCCAGAAGTTTTGTTAATTTGTAATTTCATTTTTATAGCTCACACTTCAAGTACTATCAACATTTGTTTAGCATTAGGGAAAGACACCAAAGTTCGGCAGCGATATAATAAAATCAACAGACAATGTATTTAGTACAATTAGATCTAAGTCTAACAAAAACACTTTTGTTGCATACCCATGGGAGTTGGGCTGTAACCTACATTTTATGGTGACAAAGTCCTGGATTTTGTACATCTGCCATCCACTCTAACCACCTCCTCCCTACTGAAGAAAGGCAAAAAGAAAAATTTAATGCTTTACTGTTAATATACACTTAATAAGAAGTGGTGATAGAAATTGTACTTTTGGTTCACAAATGCTGACCTTATACACATCTGTAGTTTGCAGGACTGTGGCATTTTGGCAACATTTTTGGCAACTGGGATTAGCAGCACAAGAACTGAGACTGAGAGGCTTGGAACTTCAGTTTTGATCTCTGAATGATCCATTTGCATTCAATGCTTACTGAAAGGCTGGCAGATATAACTGGTCAGGTCACACTGCATGAACTATGAGATGAAAGAGGCACATGTGCGCTTTTTCTTTGAATGACAAAGCCATATGAAAATATACAATATTTCTGTTTGCAGAGATATTGTTAAGGATGAATATCAACCACATATGCTTTCCCTTTTGCAGACTACACTAAAGACTAATGTCTTTGCAGTAATAAAGGTGATTGGTGGCTGCTGTGTATCGCATAGGTCAGAAAATGGTTTTAGCTGGCTTCCAAAGCAAAGGATCACACAGCTGTTCATGCATC
Organism: Sphaeramia orbicularis; assembly: GCF_902148855.1. NCBI lineage: Eukaryota > Metazoa > Chordata > Actinopteri > Kurtiformes > Apogonidae > Sphaeramia > Sphaeramia orbicularis. The sequence continues at coordinate 22,627,299 of NC_043966.1, forward strand.
CACAGAGACCACATTAAAAACATAAATGGAACAGTTTTTATGAAAATTTTCACATCTTCAGCTATTTTTCGTAACTTGTGATATTTGCATTTGTCTAACTAAGCATCCAACAAATATGTGATGTTTAAACCTTTAAGATGGGCCTCTCTGTAAAATATTAAACATAAAGGAAAACACAACTTTCATTCATTAACAGCATTATATACGTCCAATGTTTCGTTTGTTTTTGGATTATGTATGTTTGCAGCCTGGAGGCTATTTTCATGAATACAACTGTCATATGCAAGCCTGGCTGTTTTCCTATTTCTCATGGTATCCTTGCCTTTTATTCAACACTTGCGGAAATGCATCAAAGTCGCCTTTTTGATACATTTTATGTGCATATGCATACAAAACAAACCGTATCTCACCAGAGCCTAGCCGTTGTATGAAATAACATTAGACAAGTCAGTCTGTTTAACTAGTAACTGAGATGCGGGGAGGCCAGAAAACGGAGACACACACCGTAGACTTATTTATTTCCAGTTTCCTGTTGCTGACCCAAACGTGGGCAGCTAAGACTTAGCATTAGCTGATAGCCAAATTACCCAGAAAACCAAGGCTGAACGTTAAGGTAACGCCCAATGTAGGGGAACTGTCAGATGAGTTCCGATGTTGTCAGTATTCGATCCCATTATAAAAGCAGAACACCGGCATACATAAATACATTATTATTACAGTAAATCACCGACATCAGTTGGTTCCATAGTGTAGCGGTTATCACGTCTGCTTTACACGCAGAAGGTCCTGGGTTCGAGCCCCAGTGGAACCACGAATGTTTTCTTATAAACACACTTCTAACATGTTGTTGCCATACAGCGGAGTTAACGTGTTATTTTACAGTTCTAATACTGTTACAACTAGGATTCCAAAATCCTCCATTTACAAAAATTTTAAAGTCTGATCACTGATTCCAAACAAATACACCCTTAGAATTTACCCCTGCTACTTCAGTAAAAGTAAATTCTTCAGATCAGCTGTTCCAGTACTCACTAGGACTATTAAAATATTTTTTTCTGGAAATAAAGAAAAGATAGCTAATTCAGTAGCTTTGTCAGGAGAAGCAAGAAGTGGCAGTTAAAGGAACATAAATCTCATTGCAAAGCCCTACCCTGTTGTTTATGCAGATGTTTAAGTGTGTATGCATTTCTGTGTTTGTTGTCCAGGCAGTTTTCCAATGTAAAGGTAAAAACCAAGATCATTTAATCTCACCGAGACAGATGGAAAATATAACAGCTATATAATGCTAACAATAATAACAGTTTTTCGGAAATACTTCATTAACATTTCACACATACTAATATATTTCCACATCTGAATCACAATTTTACAATTTATTTTGTGACATACATAACATTTGAGTCACTTTAATTATTAATAGGGAAAATATATGACCATGCAAGTGTAACTCCAGTCTTTATAGATACGAGTCAGCGTCGCTTTAAGGCTATTGTTGTCAATAACTGCACATACTGTATTTAAAATTAGCGAAAAATATAATCCACATACAACAAATTAATACATTAAATTGAGGCTGATATTATTGACTTCACCCAACTGAACTACAGTTAGCTTAATTATTCTCAATGATAAACTCACCAAATGTTCTCCCTGTTGTGAAGTTTTTTTTGTTTTTTGTCGATATTACATTCATTTCACTTTTAACAGGGAAATAAATTGCCTCAGACATATTCATGACTAGAGCAGACTGCTGGTAACTTACGGGCAACAGCGCCATCTGTTTTGTAGCTAACCTATTGTACTAGCTTATTTTCATTTAAACAGATTTTAAGATACTAACATGTCATTGTTGCTAATTACCAACGACAGAAAAATGCTAACTGTTAGGTGGTAGTTGTTTCAACTGTGGAGAAGTTCGGAGAGGTTTACTGTTGGTATTCGAATGTGGCCTTTCTCCAGGAGCGGATATTGCTTCGTTGTGATTTCCGTGTGTCACAACAATCTGTGTCCCCAAAATGGCGAATGTAGCTGCGGCCGCCGCAGCAGCGGCTGCTGCCGCGAACAGAGATCCAGCCGTTGACCGTTCACTGCGGTCGGTGTTTGGTAAGTGTATCCCCATTACTTGTCTAATGTAGATAAATGCGCCCATATGTTTATTAAAGGACGGGTTAATGAATGAGAGCTTGTGGAAGGGAGGGCGCCAGGTGGCTGGTGTGACTGTTAGCTAAGCAACGAGGAACAAAACTTAAAGCTAACGTCAACAGATGATCTCTAAAAGAAATAAAACTGAGACTTAACGTGTTTTGTGATCATTTTAGTGGGGAACATTCCGTATGAAGCCACAGAGGAACAGCTGAAAGACATCTTCTCTGAAGTAGGACTTGTGGTCAGCTTCAGGTAAGTTAAAGAAAATTACAGTCGCCGTATTTTCTTTTAATAGTTGCGTAAATGTATGTAACTTAGTTAATGATAATTCATTTCAATTCATGCTTTAAAAAGCGGTGTTTTAATGTAACCTGTAGTTTGTTTTACTCCACTCTACACGTGGATGTGATCGTGTTTGTGTTGTGGTTCTCAGGTTAGTTTATGACAGAGAGACTGGGAAGCCCAAGGGCTATGGGTTCTGTGAGTACCAGGACCAAGAGACGGCCCTTAGTGCCATGAGGAACCTGAACGGGAGGGAGTTCAGCGGCCGGGCCCTCCGTGTTGACAACGCAGCCAGTGAGAAAAACAAGGAGGAGCTCAAGAGTACGTATTTGTGCTTATTGCCTCTAAACAAATGACCTGTGTTGTGCATGGGTGACATTTGTAAGTACCTGTTACTCCTGATGTGAACAGGTTTGGGGACAGGAGCCCCAATCATTGAGTCTCCTTATGGGGACAGCGTCCAGCCAGAGGAGGCCCCGGAGTCCATCAGCAGAGCCGTGGCCAGTCTGCCACCAGAACAGATGTTTGAACTCATGAAACAGATGAAGGTGAGCATGTTTATAGACACTACTTACACATACACTGGCCATTGTTTGTGTTTCAGATCTTTTCTTCACAAAATGTCATCACTTTCACACATAGAGAGTTCAGATTTCCTGTTTCCAGAGAATTTGTCTTCCAGGTTTCATCATCAGATAAAAATTGTAAAGGCGCTGTGGTTTTTAACATCAGTAGCCAGTTGTTTTGAATCAGTTTATGTAATTTTATGAACCACATATTGGTTATTATTTACATTTATGAGCAGATGGTGTTCTCTAGTCATGTCATGTTTATTTACATGGAACATTGAAATACAACACTTAGCTGCCTAGGGCTGGGCAACGTCACATAAATAAGACTGGAAGGACAAATGAAAACAAATGAAAAGCAAAATAAAGGAAAAACAAGTTAGTCAGTAAAAAATGGAAGTCTTGGAACATTGTGATGAAAGTTCATTCCAGCTGTTCTGTTGAAAATTTGAACTCAAAACCTGTTAATTAACCATATCAATTTGATTTAATATGTACCAGTCTGAAGCTAAGAAGTTAAAAAAAAATAATTGGGAATTTGATATAAATAAGAGTGTGTTTTCTCCATAAATCCATGTTCTCAGCTGTGCAGTTAATTGTCAGGGCTTAAACTTTCTCGTTCCACAAAAAAAAGACGGTGACAAATGTTGAGTTTGAATCGTCTCTGGCCTGATAACTATATGCAGATGCTCCTCTTCTGTCTTTCATTAACGGCGGCTGTGCTGCTCTCCACTGTGTCTCTCTCAGCACTGCAAGAGAAGCCTTATCTTTGCACAGCTGGCAGCCTGCTTCATTAAGCTTAAAGAAACACCACACTGCAGACATTTCTCTGACTGGAAAGTGTTTAGTTGCACCAGAGCTTGTGTCAGTTGGACAGCTCCATATGCTGATGAACTTGTGACTATCGTTGAGCTGAAATCCCAATTCTACAGATATTGTTTCATGTCCATTTTTTTTTTTTTTTTTGGTAACTGCCAACACCACTAGTTTGCTTTGTTATGAATTTGAAGCCCTTTGAAAATCAACATGGTATGTCGAGCCTGTCACAAAGTAAAAACTGAGCTCTTATTAATGTCTGTGAATGGGTCTAAAGGTTTAGTTTTGGCTTTCAACTGCTTCTCAGAATATCTAAAATGCTATAATCTGAATTTTAGGACCACTGTATCTTGTAAAAGCATAAAACTATAAAGACATTAGTGGCAGGGGAAGTCAGGGAAGCATAAATTTACAAGTAAACCTCTGGTGTGACACGATCAGGAGCATCGTCAAAGTCCAACTTCAGCTCAGCGGGATGTAAACAAAGACGTAGTATTCTTAAAATAATATTCATTATGGTCTTAATTTTTTTTTTTTTTACTAAAGTCTTAGATTTAACACGAAACTCTGAAACCCTTTGTTTGCGGTTCTTCCAATTTGCCATTTTTTGTCCAACTGTATATTTGAAGATTCCGTTTGGTGAAAATTGTGGTTCTCTCTCCAGCTGTGTGTCCAGAACAGTCCACAGGAGGCAAGGAACATGCTGCTGCAGAACCCTCAGCTGGCCTATGCTTTGTTACAGGCCCAAGTCGTCATGCGGATCGTTGACCCTGAGATAGCCTTGGTGAGACACTCTGATTGGTGATTGACGAGGTCACTTAAATCTTAATAATCTTACTTTTATTTGAAGGTATAAAAAAGTTAATCTTGTCTGTGACCTTGGCATTTGTCACATAAGCTGAAGATCTGCTTCTGAATTCAGGCCTTTTTAATTTTCTGTGTTCTTTATGCAGAAAATGCTCCATCGTCAAACTACAGTCCAGCCTCTGATTCCCAGTGGACAGACTGGAGGAGCACCAGCAGTTAATCCACCTCCTGCTCAGCCCAGCGTGCCAGTCTCTCAGCCACAGCCCGTGGTAACACGACACAGTCTTACACACTAGAAAACACAATTTTATGCATGTTTATTAGACCAAACATTTGTGTTTGGGAGGTGTTATATTCCATTCTGACCTCTGTTCAGCCTGGAATGCACGTCAACGGAGCACCACAACTGATGCAGCCCCCCAACATGGGTGTGGTACCTGGACCAATGGCTGGACCTGGACCAGGACCAGGGCCAGTGCCAGTACCAGGACCAGGACCAGTTGGACCTCCAGGTAAACCACAAACAGCATGCATGTTTACATCACTGACTAAACTGGTCCAACAGGATCAGGTTAAACACAAATAATTCAGATCATTGACAGGTGAAGATTTCCACTGCAGGGCAGTTACTGACTGAGTCTTTATTTGGGATTTTACTGATTTATTTGGAGCACTTTTAATACCACCATTTAAGCTGGTGTTTGGTCATAGGGCAGAACAATATGGACAACAAAAAAAGGAATCCTGTTAATGATAACGGCTAAGGTGCCTCGTCATGGTCCATTTTTCTCCACTACACTCTTAAAATCAACCAAAATAGATAGATTCTTTATTGTCATTGCACATGATTATACAATAAAATTTTGTTTGACAGCAATCCCTGTCATGGCAGATAAAAGTATAAATACAAAGAAAATAAACTTAAAGGATAAAAATGTAAATGTATAAATAAGTAAAGTTGAAATAGGAATATATGAGGAAAAGAAAAACAAAATATGCAGAGAAAATTACAGAATGTCTTGAGCTGAGGGTGTGAAAAATACTATGGTGTACAGTAGGAGTGTAACGGTGCACTCATTTGTACCGAACCGTTACTGTTCGGAGCTTTCGATACAATACAGTGGTGTACCGAATGAATACATGTAGCCTATGTGAAGAACACAAACTCTTACCTGACTTTTCCACATGAACCTTGAAGCGGAAGTCATACAGTATGAGCAGGGTGGCCGCAAGTGGGTGTTCGAAGTGTGTTAAGTTTCACTTTCATTTTTTGGTTGTTACGGAGTTACTCCTTCACTGTACCAAAAGCGTATTAAATATGTATCGAACCAAACTTTTTCTGTACCATTACACCCCTAGTGTGAAGAGGCTTACTTTACCATATTACTAGTGATGTAACTTAATTTTGGGCGAACTTGAAGAATGGTTTTACAATGCACTGCAATGAAAATGAAATTAACCACACAAACATTTTATAACAAACACAAGTCAGAGCATGTATCTACACTGAATGCACAACTGAACCAGTAGACTCTGAAACCTTAAGAGCTACAGCCATAATAGAGAAACCAACCAAACACAATGCGATAAGCTGAGTATTAGCTGTAACAGCAGTGTTACTGTTGTTTAGTAATTACTGTTTGTCAGCTGCAACTTTTTAATCTATTTTCTCTTTGTTCCCTTAAGAAGTAAATTTGTACACCCCAGCAGTTACATTACTTTTTGTTTTTGGTATCCTCATTTATAGACTTGTATCTTTTGAAAATTCAATAAAATTGGAAAAAAAACATTTTAGGACAGGTAGTTAATAAGCTTTTCTGCATCAGTGGAACTAAATTAAAGCGTGAAAGCAGATGCCAATAATTCAGTAAAATTCACAGCAAGTTTTCCAACTTTGGTGAATTACTTCCAAACCTGCCTGTGTAAAAGTGGTGTTAGAACAGACTGTGTTAGATGGTATAAGAAGGTAACTGGCAAATGGAGACACACAGATTTTAATAAAATTTTGTATTTTTTGATACCAGTTTAAGGTTGTTTATATGAGTCGGAAAAATCAGTGTTCTGTGCATTTTCCTTAATAACAATTACAGTATATTGTTCACAAGTACAGAAGTAAATTGTCCTTGAGAATCACACCATCACTTTTTCACCAAATCATGCAGCTGTATTTGTCTGTGTCTATGTATATGGGTAGCAGGTAAGGTGTTGGTTATCGTATGGATTCAATCTGCAATATGCAGATTAAATCATGATCAGAATAAATGGCTTTAATTTCATGCCCCATGTCATATCCCTCTGGGATCACTAGGTGTCACCAGAGCCTTTTAATTAATTGTAAGGCTTGCAGGTTTTGTCTTTGTGAAAACGCAAGTCTTACTGAATGTTTGACATTCTAGCGCTTTGTTGTTTGTTGTTGCATAATAGATTTCTAAAAGTTTTCACCATTCTTTGTGTCAGTGTTTGTTTGTGAATGCAAAAATGCCACGCGCATGCCTCAGAAAGCTCTTAAAGTGCTTCTTTGCTCTTGAGTCTTGTGTCTCCTGTTCTTTCCACTTTAATGCTGGCTCAGGGAACCTTCAGCATTCTCCTACAGGATCGTCTGGCCAAGCTGCTATCGAGCGGCCTCAAGGTATCACTGTACTCCTCAGTTCTCCTGTGGGGTCCTAGGACTATCATGGAGTGGCCAGTGTTCGAGTAGATGATGCCATTAGAATTTAGCCTTAGTTTGTTAAAACATCTTAGAGTGCATGTCCAATAAACATTCAAACAAATATGATCATCTGCTCATATAATACTGATGATCTTTGCTCTCTGGTTGATGTATTCTAATAAATGACCCGCATCGCGTGACCCTGTTCACAAGCTGTGCGGTCCTGGGTGGGAAATTTGACATGGGACAATCCACACACAGTTGACCTTTATCTTACATATGCTTTGTAGTAGTTTCTGTAAATAAAGCACACATTTGAAACCAAACCAACAGTATCCAGTTTCCAGAAGCCAACTCACATACACCCTGCAGACCTGTATGCATGTGTTTTTTTTGGAGAGACTGTCTTGTTTATCATTATATGGATGTTTTTTCCCTCTTGCTTCTTTGTTGTGCTCCTCTGCATTGGCCTTTTTGACATTAGTCAGCCTGTATTACATTACATCGACTCTGTGACTCTGCTTTATACTCTCTCGCTGTTTGTGGTTTGGTAAAAGTTGAGACTTATCGATCTTGACTTGTAGACTCAGACCTTAGATGATCTCTGTTGTTTATGATTTGCTGTTATGTTTTTGTTGAAGATCTTAATGTGGAGGCATATTTTAGAATCCATTCATCTGTTTCTGCTTCCAAATTCAGACCACACAGATCTGATATGTCTCTTTTGACAATTACACTTGTTAGAAAAAGGAAAACAACAGGACGTTTCCACTACTGGTTGCTCTTTGTAGTTTTAGTCCAGGTATCTGTCTGTATATCCAACCTGTCAGAATTGCAGTTATCACTTTTTATAACATACCATCTGTCTGGGATGTACATACCATACGCTGTGATATTTTTGTAGTCATATAACTTAAATTGGAATAACCAACATATTATCTTACAGTCAAAGATCTGTGTGAACTTTGGTTTGAGATCACCATTGTATCTTTTAATCTCTGCTTTTGCTCCAGGTTTGTAGTGAATGCTCTGACTCCCATCTTAGTAAACTGGTAGACGCTGTACTTTTAATAACGATAAGGAAGCTCCAAAGGTTTCTTTAGGTCAGTCTCCAGGGGAAACACTCACCTTTTCCAGTTGTGTGCGTTTGTGAGTTTTATTTATGATAAACTCTTACACAGACTCTCTAGTCGGGAAACATTCCCTGCTCAGTTCATACATGATCTCCTCTTCTCAGGACCAGGTGGCATCCCCCCCAGAGGCCTGCTGGGAGACGGACCCAATGACCCCAGAGGAGGAACGCTGTTGTCGGTCACCGGAGAGGTCATCGAACCCAAGTGAGTAATTCAGCCCCTTCATCAAATAATATTTCAGGCAATTTTGTTCATTCAGACAGTAATTTATTACAGGTTCTGAAGCTTGAGACATAAATATTTATTCACCAACACATTGTCTAGATTTGGAAAAAAAAATCTACAGTACATTTGGGCCTAAAAAAAGACTTTATCCTCATCTAAATCCTAAATTGCTAAATCTTTCCAAGGCATTTATTCCATCAGTGGAAACATTGCAGAACAGTGCAGTTTAAATGGATTTCGGATAGAATATATGTTGAAATCTCTGACCATTTAGGTTTAAAGTTTTAATATATCCAAGTAGTAACTGCTGCCTTGAGCTCTCTGAAAACAGACATGAGGTGATAATTATGTTTTTATAGACTTCTAAATCTCCTTGCTTGCTATCTCATACATTTAACTTCATGGGTTTTCATACACTTTAAGATGCTTTTCCTAGACTTATGTATGTGTGTGAGGGATCGCAGTCTGTCATGAGCTCAGGAAAACTGTAGATCAGACCTTGATCAGGCACGTTTAACTGTCTTCTGTGAAATCTGTAATTTCTCATGGTAAATACAGCATTTGATTGAAATGTGATGGGTTTATTTTACATAGATGTTCAGAGGGAAGGCTGGATTGCAGATATACATGACCTGACTATGTATTTAACTGTAACTGTATCCACGCTGATGGAAAGGGGACTGAAATTCTTGTATCCAATATGTTGAAAATTTTTTGTGCAAGGGCATTATAACAAAACAAAAAAAAATATTTAGAATTGAAAGAAGACAGAAGTGGAAGATAGATGGAATATAACCTTTATGGCCTTTGGAAAATGTGGGTCCTGAGATGGGACCATTTAAGATCCTCTGCTTAACAAAATATCAATTCACCACAATGAGTTTATTTTTGTGAAATTGTAAAATCCATTCTAAAATCTCCTGTATTGTTTGATCCTGTAGCCGTGGATACATGGGAGCTCCACCTCCTCACCAAGCTCCTCCTGTGCACATGGGTCAAATGGCAGCTGGACCTCCTCCAGATATGAGAGGACCGCCAATGGACATGAGAGGCCCACCCATGGGTGAACCGCGAAACATGATGGGAGACCCCAGGGGGCCCCCAATGATGGAGCCTCGGGGACCCCCGATGGAAACCAGAGGTACCTGCACCTGGAGTGTTCTGTAGAAATTCTGAACTTTTTCTGAACTTGTCGTGTGCCTGTAGGTGATGAGAACTCACAGTGTTTTTTGTTCTTTTTTAGTCAGATTGCAGATGCTCCAAATTCCACTAACCCAAACAAAAGACTTTTGTTTCAGCAAACAGCTTTTCATAATATGAAAATGTTTTGTGTTCGGAAACACCTTGACAAGAGGAGATTACCTTTAAGGACCCTTCTATGGTTACCCACTCTAGTTCCTTATATTCAATCCCTCAATAATGTTGTTCATTACATGCACTGTTTCTACAAGCCAACAGGACATATAACTGTTTCATATACACATCATGTTTCAGAAAGTTAATGTTTGATGTAATGATACCTCAGCTCTATGACCCATCTTAAAACAAAGGTTCACTTTTTCTGTCTTTCTCTAGGTCGTGACCCTAGGGCGATGGATGCTCGTGGGCCAGTGACCAATCAGAGAGTTGCCATGGCAGGAGGCATGGCAGGTCCTGTTCCACACAACATGGGTCCAAACGCTCCTCCACCTGCAAGACCAGTAAGCAGGGTTCCCACGGGGTTTTAAAGTCTTAAAAGTCTTGAATTTGCAAATACTTTAAAAAAAACTCTGTAAACAGTACTAAATTTGATGTGCTAGGTCTTAAGTTATGTTGCCATAAACTTGTTCGCTGTGTTGTATTTAAATATCTCTGGGAAATGTCTAAGCTGCAAAGAAAGTAACGTTAGTCTACTCCAACCCAACAATTTATATTAAAATTAGGTACCAGTCATTGCTAACTTTGCAGACCCTGGTGAGAAATGACTCGGAACAGTGGGAATCAAGGTGTTGAAGTAAATAAATACATTTTCTTAAATTCTAGGAGTCACAAATCATGAAATGGGTATTAAATTCTGTTCTAAGTAGCCTTAAAAAGGTCATAAAAAGTCTTACATTTAACTTGTAGAAACCTGTAGGAGCCCTGAGTAAGACTCATGTCTCTGTCTATTCCCATACCAAGTGAAATAGAGCCTTTTCGGCCCTTATTTGTATTTTGTGTCTATACCTGAGATGCACTGATCCACTTTCTTTTCTAGTCAGACCTGCTGATCAGGACTTTACTTCTAAGCTTTATATCGACAGCATACACATACATTGTTGTAACAAATCAGGGTTTTTACAGGTCCTTAAAATGTCCAAATATATCTTAAAATCCCATTGAATTCAACGCTTGGTTAAGTAAATACATTTCAAGCCTGCTGAGGAAATTATGATTATTAATAAACTAATGCCATCACCTGATCACCAGTATAAATGTGAATTGGCCTTAATTTGTTTCCTAATGGTTCAAAGGGCCTTAAAAAGTCTTTTTTTTTTAACTTGCTTAAACCTGCAGAAACCATACTTTTCTTTCCTGGAAAATTTAGCTGTAGGGTCTTAATAAAAATATTGACTACGAGATAAGATTCTCTGCAAAACTAACGTCAGCTTACAGGACCTTTTTATTGCTTTTGCTTAAACAAATCTCAAGATGAAGCGCTCCAGGTTCATACAAATAAAATCCAATGGAAAATTAATTGCAGTAAATCCCACTTTATCTAACATACGTCGACAGCAGCAGATGAGCGATTACCCGTGGCTGAAATTAGCAGCTCAGCACCAATATATGCAGAGAGGTGTGACATTTATTTTGCCTGCCAAGTCACCTCTAGTATTTTCCTTTTTTTTTTTTTTTTTTTTTTTTTTTGTCTTTGCTCATGGTGATTTGCACGTAGACAACTTTTCAGCGTGTGTTTGTCATGCTACTGTCTTGTTTCCTGACAGAGATCATGTTGCGGCTCATGAGTTTGGCTGGGACAGAATCAGATATATCTGAGACACGCGGGCTGTTCGCCAGTCATGGTCGATCAAGCTGAAAACCAACCAATCAATCACTTATCTGTGGTGTTTTAAAGGGTTTTGAGCCATTTACTCACTGCCAGGAGTCTGAATCCATCGTCTTTTTACTCACTGACCTGATTAAATACACCTAAGAAATACTAAACATTATGCTATAAATGTAACATATGAGTCTGATACATGAGCTACTGTTTCTTCACCAGAGAATCCTTAATCTGCTGATAAATATTGAAGCTAACATTGTGTTTGTCCCTCAGGGTCCTGGTATTTCTGGTGTTCCTCAGTCAGGAGGAGGTTTCAGTCCTGGACAAAGCCAAGTCTCCACACAGGACCAGGAGAAGGTGGGTGTCACTTTATCTGAACCTTATCACTAAAATCACAACATAAAAGAAGCTAATACTCATTTGTAGTCATGTCCATCAACAACTTTTTTTTGTTTTTTTTTCCTCTTTGTCTCATCTTTCACTCATTGCAAGTCATTCTGTCTCATCAAAGTCCTTGTGTAATGATACCAGTTGTTTGCTAAACAATAGCTGCTGAAGTTTTAGACTATAAGGTGTTCTTAAGGAAAGGCTTCAATGTCTGAAAGCGACGGTGAAAGATTACCCAAGACACCTTTCTATTGTTCATGCTTGTTCCTGTTTGACACAGTAAAAACACTTTCTGATCGATGAGACGATTGAGTTTTCCTACTTTCTGTGCGTTCGCAGGCCGCCCTGATAATGCAGGTGCTGCAGCTGACCCCAGAACAGATCGCCATGTTGCCACCTGAGCAGCGACAGAGCATCCTCATCCTCAAAGAGCAGATTCAGAAGACTGCAGGGGGGGCACCGTAACAGGAAAAACAACAAAAAAAAAAAACAAAGGTAGAGTGCGGAGGTGGAGGCTTTCCATCACATCACTACTGGAAAATTTCTGACATCATATTTTTGCTTATGTCTATCAATATTCTCATATTTATTTCAGGTCCTGCCACCCTCCACTTAAACACCATCTGAAGACGTCGCATTGTAGTTTAGCATATTGTATAGTTTTTTTTAATCACGTTGTCTTTTCTGTATGAAGGAATGAAGCTACTGATGGATTAAAAGGTGCAACATTTGAGAGACTGACAGATGATTCACAGTTACATCCATTTCCTCCAAAGTGCTCTGTTTTCATGTTCGGGCAAACTGTTTGTTCAGGTAACGTTTTGTCAATAAAACAAACCAAAAAAAAAAAGACACTGATACTGTTTTTATTCATTTATTATTTATTCAAAAGGAATTCTGTAGTGTTTTGACAAAAGGTGTTACAAACATAAGTGAGAAACATTCCAAGTACCACATTACAAGCAATGATTAACCACAGGATGCATTACTGGCTGCCTTCCTGGTCTATGACTATCATTCTCGGAAGGAAAGTGCAATTATGAAAGGTAATAAACCTCTGACAGTTTCTGAGAAAGATGTTTCCTTAATCACTAGAGCTGTAAGGAAACAACTGATTTTTATCAACATTTTCAAGCTCAAATCATCTTGTGACTTGCGTACGTGATTTAGGCTAAAACAACTATTTACATGTATTTATTTATTCATAAATAAAATTTGGATATGGAGGCCAAAAACAGACTTAAATGCTGAAGCTGTAAATCTGTTAACGGTGATTATTTTATGTGAAACTAATGGGTTACTTTATCAAATATTTACAGAAATTTACATTAAATGATTAATTTGTCACTGTAGCTGTTCTTTCTTCATACTGGCTGCAGAGATCCCTGCTAAAAATATGCAAAGTGGTGAACGGTGATTAGTCATTTTGTACGAAAATACTACACGCAGTTCAGCCAAAACTATGATGCTCACTAGTATATATGACTGAATACAAAAGAGGAACAGAAAAGTGACCTATAGCTCTTCTATTACAAATATCAGCACAGCAATGTTATTTTTCTCTTTTCTTATTTTTCTTTGTCACTTCATTTGAATGTTTGACCTTCGCTGTGCAGCATTTGACACTTAAAACCTGGTTTGAACATTTCTTGGCTTCTCAGATAAGAAGCCTCTGGTTCATATTTACCCTGACTTTGAAGTGCAACCGTGTCAGTGTCAAGTGTTGAGTGGTAACAGAAGGAGCACATGCACTGGAATTGTAAATGTAAGGAATTTGAAGAAGGCAAATGAAGTTTTTTCTTTCCAAACACAGCCTTTTGAGATTGATGTTGTAAAATATGAACATGTTTTAATAATAAAATGAATACACAGCTCTAGAAACAAACAAAAAAAAGAATAGGAGACTGCTATACATACATTCAGATTTTAATCCCAGTGAAAACTTCTGGAATACGATCAAGAGGAAAATAAATGGTTATGGGCCATCAAATACATTTGAGAGGCTTTTTGTATTTTGCATATGTGGCATAAAAATCCGGACAATTCCGAACAAAGCTAAAACATCAGTACGGTGCTTAAATTTTAACCCATAAAGACCCAGTGCGACTTCTGTGTCAGTTCCCAAATACATTTTTCTCTATATTTAACCTTTTTAAAGGGATGTATCACCATTTAGTATAATATTAGCCTCTGTCTTTAGCATTTTTCAGTGTAAATCATGTGTGTTCTTTATTTAATTCACTGATCGTGTAGATGTTCATTAAAGCTCAGAGTAAATTAAAAGTTATATCAGAAAAGTGACCTTTTCAGCAAATCTATCAGTAACTGAACATAAAATGTGTCTCCATCCACAGTCATTGATCCAACTCCATGGGTTTTACTAGGGAATTAATGTTGTAGAAGATGAGTGTTTCCACGTTCACTATGGAGCCTCAATGTCCAAATGAGTCATATATGCTAACCATGAAAAGATAAAAAAACTGCATTTTACACCAATTATTTACATGGATTAATAGGATTAGTGGATCAACAGGTATTAAACAGTTTACATAAATAGATGGTTTTGGTTAGTGGTGGAGGTTTGGGTCTTTATGGGTTAATATGAAGATGTTCTTGAATTATTTAATGTCTAAAATCCTGTAATTTTGTGCAAATAAATGCTGTTAATGACACCGTTCTTATATGTAATTTGGGAGAATTGTCAGTAGGTTGCAGGAATACCAGAAATACTTCTACTGAAACGCATAGCTGTGAATAGTGAGAGTTGGATAGTGATGAACTTTTTCCAGAGCTTCTATAATCCTCTGATTGTAACTGGTCATTTAAGCCATGAATCATCGCACAGATGATGCAAGACTCCATCCCTGAGTAGAGCTGATAAAATTATCCGCCTCTTTGTAATAGAAGTGCAGAATAGGTAGGTGCGAGTCTAAACCACACCCTTCTAATGATCGCAGGTTGTCAGACAACTCAGATGTCTAAAGAGAATGTTTGGGAACTGAAAACTTCCACTAACTCTTGTCTGTTCCAGAGTCCAGATAGAAAGTTTCTGTTGTGCTCAGAAGTTTTCTTTGTTGAAGTAAAACTTGGTCTTCCGTGGATCCACGTCGGAGTATTTGGCGCATTTCTTCTCCAAAACCTTTGCCAGAGCTTCAGGGCCACATAAGAACGTCCCCACCACAGACCTGAGGACATCAGCACAAACGTTATGAGATGAACTCGTAACAAGCAAAGTGGTGTAGAAACAGCATAGGAAAGTCCCTGAGTTCACATATTATACAATTACATCATCTAATCACAGGATAGTGACCCAGCAGTTACTGTTTTGGTCATGAGAATACATTATTTTAAGCATTTCAGTAAACGTTTAACATGAAGCATATGAGGAAAAGAAAAACCTATTAACTCTCACTATAAATGCATTTATTTGGTCTCAAAGTATAGAACATGTAGGTTCTTATTCATGTAGAGAAAAAGTTGTAAAGTGTGTCCTAGGACCTATTTAAGGTAATATTATAAGAGCAATCAAAAGTGAAAATGACAGTAAAAAAGGTCAGGAAGATTAATTTATTAAGTTATGCTTCTCTTATGATTTAGATGTGGACCATTGTGAATTAGGTTGCAATGGTTTGTCAGAAAATAAATTATCCTGTTCTTCATATTGTCATGGAAAGCATGTCTACAGTAATTTAAATGTGAATATTTGAAGACATTTTATCCTTACGTGGGATTCTCTTTGCGGACTTTCTCAAATTCTTTGTCCCAGATGGGTCGGCCATAGTGAGTTTTCTGTTTGAGTCCAGTGACCACATCTGTGTCCTCGTCGAAGCGAACAGTCACTGCATTAGTCTAGGAAAAAAAGAAAAAAGATTAAACCTCAAAGACTTAGATGGACACTAGTGACCATAAGTGTCTATAATGTTGAATACCTTTTCAGCCCCTAATCCTATCAATATATTGAAGTAATTCAGGTAAAATGCATTTTCTCAATTCTTTAGCGGCATCAAATGAGACTTATTTGGACGTTCAGAGGCTCTGTAGTGAACATGGAAATGCTGTCATTTTCTGCAACATTGATTCACCAATAAAACCCATGTAGTTTGACAAACAGTTACAGACACATGTTTTTATGTTCATTTAATGATACATTTAGCTGAAAAAGTACTTCTTTCTTCTGTTTTCTCTGTTCTGATGTGATAACTTTTGAATCTACTCTGAGGTTTAATGAACATCTACATCAGGGGTGTCATGCATCATGTGTCATGTCAAACATGGCCGTGGGCCAAATCAACCCACCAAAGGGTCCAGTCTGGCTCTGGGATGAATTTGTGAATGTCAAAATTACTCTGAAGATATTAATGATCAAGGGTGTCAAAGTCATTTTAGTTCAGGGGCCACATATAGACAAATTCCATCTCAAGTGGGTCAGACCTGCAAAATACTATCATAATAATCTATAAATACTGCCAACTCCAAATTGTTTTCTTTGTTTTAGTGTAAAAAAGTAAAATTACATGAAAATGTTTACAGTTGCAAACTATATTTTCACAAATTTATGAATAACCTGAACAAATATGAACAACACAAAATGTCTTAAGAGAAGTGCATTTATAACGACATTATACCCGTTACTAAATGTTTTGTGACTTTGCAAGTTGTAATGCACATGTGTCAATGTTAAGCTGAGTCATAATATTGTTCAAATTTGCACTTAGTTTTCTTTAGAAATTTTTATTCACATTTTTGAAGGATACTTTGTAGATGTCACTGTTTTTATTTTACTGGTCCAGCCCACTTGAGATCATATTGGGCTGTATGTGGCCCCTGAACTAAAATGAGTTTGACACCCCTGATCTACATGGTAAATTAAATAAAGGAAAACACCATCTTCACTGATTGCTGTGGGAATGTGCCCATATTATCTCCTGAGAGAATTCACATCCACCATAATAACCGCTGTGTAGATTCCCCCATCAGCTGATGCAGCAGTGGCCTGTGAAGTCATCAGCTCCATCACTGCAAAACTACAGACACAACCCCCGGATGCGTTCATGGCCATTACAGGAGATTTTAATCATGCGTCACTGGGCAAAACTCTCAATAACTTCCACCACTATGTTGACTGCCCCACCAGAAACAATTAAACCCTGGAACTCCTGTACGCAAATGCCATGGACGCATACACAGCCACAGCCCCCCCCCCTCAGCAAATCAGCTCAACAATCCGGTCCTGTTGTCCCCTTAGTATGCCCCCCTTGTGAAAAGGCAGTCTGTTCACACCAGGACGGTGAGGAGGTGGACAGAGGAGGCTGGTGATGCACTGCACTTCAGGACTGCTTCGAGACAACGGACTGGGACGTGCCCTGCGATCCGCTTGAGGGGGATCTGGACCACATGACTGACTGCATCACAGAATACATTAAATTCTGTGGGTATACCACCATGCCAGCCTGGACCGTACGCTGTTACCCCAGCAACAAGCCATGGATCACCAGTGACCTGAAAACACTTCTACACAAGAAGAAGAGGGCTTTCAGGCCTGGAGACAGGGAGGAGCTGAGGACATGTAAAGACACCTACAGGAGGAAGATGGAGGACAAACAGACAGACATCTGGGAGCCTGGACAGAGCAAACCAGTTAAACTGGTTTTTCAACAGGTTTAGCTCACCTATGCCCGCCCCCAACTCCTACACACCAACACTAACCCACACACTTCAACCCCTCCCCCCTCACTCTCTCATGCATCACCCCCCCCCCCCCCCCCTTCTCCTCCTCCACTGAAGACAACAACACCCTCCCCCCTATGACAGTGCCTACAGGCCAGGTTAGGAGACAGCTGGAGAGACTACACCAGGTCCTGATGGCATCTCCCCCGGGATACTGAGGACCTGTGCCCCCCAGCTGTCTTCATTACTGCAATACCTGCACAACCTGAGCCTGAGATTGGAGAGAGTAGCGGTGCTGTGGAAGACATCCTGCCTGGTTCCTGTCCCCAAGAAGTCAGCTCCATCTGACCTTGCTGACTACAGACCAGTAGCTTTCACCTCTCATGTCATGAAAGTCCTGGAGCTGCTGGTCTTAGCCCAGCTGGGGCCACAGGTGAAGATGTTTTTAGACCCTCTGCAGTCTTTTTATCAGCCCCATCTGGGAGTTGATGATGCTATCATCTGCCTGCTGCAGTGAGCCCATATGCACCTGGATGGTGGAGGAAGCACTGTGAGGACCACATTCTTTGATTTGTCCAGTGCTTTCAACACCATCCAGCCTCTGCTACTGGGGGAGAGGCTGCAGGTGATGGGTGTCAGCAGCTCAGTGATCTCCTGCATTACTGATACCTGACAGGCAGGCCACAGTTTGTCCGTCTAGGCAGTGTCCGGTCTGACGTGGTGGTCAGTGGTACAGGAGCTCCACAGGGGACTGTACTTTCCCCTTTCCTCTTCACCTTATACACCACAGACTTCCAACACAACTCTGAGTCATGTCATCTGCAGAAGTTTTCTGATGACTCAGCTGTTGGTGGGTGTATAAGAAAGGGAGAGGAGGGGGAGTACAGGGCACTGGTAGACAACTGTGTGGAGTGGACTGAACAGAACCACCTGAGGCTGAACATCAACAAGACCAGGGAGATGGTGGTGGACTTCAGGAAGTGGATGCCTTCACAGCCCCTACGGATCAGGTAAGAGACAGTGGAGGAGGTAGAGGAGTACAAATACCTGGGGGTGGTGATCAGCAACAGACTGGACTGGAAATCCAACACTGAGGCTGTGTATAAGGGGATGAGCCAACTTTACGTTCTGAGGAAGCTCAGATCCTTCAACGTATGAATCAAGATGTTGGAGCTCTTTTACCAGTCTGTTGTGGCCAGTGCCATCTTCTTTGTGGCCATTTGTTGGAGCAGCAGCATCAGAGCCAGGGACACCAACAGACAGGATAAAACTATCAAGAAGGCTGGCTCTATAATCGGTCTGAGGCTGGACCGTTTTGAGACCATGGTGGAGAGGAGCACACTAAAAAAACTGATCTTTATCATGGACAATGATGAGCACCCTCTCCACCACACACTGGACAGACAGCGGAGAAACTTTTCAAAATGACAGCTGCAGCTCCGCTGTCGAACAAACAGATACAGGAAATCTTTCCTGCCACATTCCATCTCAGTCTATAATAACTCCCTCTGTCTGTTGTATCTGCTCATAAATCCGTTTACACTTAAATGTCATTTTGCTCCTTCCCATTTGGCATACTTCAACTTGTTTTGCACCTCACAGTTCTATTTCAGCACATTACAATTATAATCTAGAGTCTGTCCAGATCTTTTTATACTTCTAATTTATAATGTATATAGTGTTTGCTCTTGTGTTTTATTTCTTTTTTACTCATGTGTGCTGTGGTTCTCTATTGTTACTGTATGTGTGTCATGCTGCTGCTACACTGTAATTTCTCAGTTTGGGATAAATAAAGTACATCTATCTATCTATCTATCTATCTATCTATCTATCTATCTATCTATCTATCTAGAAATGCAAAATGCAGAGGATAATATAATAAATGGTGATAAATCACTTTGGAGAGGTTAAATGTGGAGAGAAATTCCTTGAGAAGTCACTAGAGTAATAGGTCTGTAATGTTGAATAAATGACTGTTGGAGGGCTGATCCACGCACCAGGTTTTGATCCCATCCAGTCAGGTAGAGGTTGTAGGTGAGGAAATCCCCCATGCCTCTCTCATCCATCTCTTTCTCCAGCACCTGAAGAAGGTCAGCAAACCATTCAAAGGCGTGTGTTTCCCGACAAAGCCAATAGAAGTAGATCTGAAACCAGGAAGCAGATGCAAGTATCTTAAACAATGATCCTCTTACAAAAGGGCTGGCTGCACCACTGATGACTCACTGTCCAACATGGGTGTATTGTGAAAACGCACAGCGTTTTTTACTAAGATGACAATAAGACATTATCGCTCACATCAATCAAATTCATCTGTGTCAGGTTGTGAAAGGGAAACAGAGGTTTAAATAAACACATATTGTGCCATAATGTGGGTGTTTTACCTTTCTCGTGCGCAGCTTTGGATTGGACTCTTTGAATTTGTACCAGATGGATTTGAGTATAGAAGCGAATGGAGTGACCCCAATTCCGGCGCCGACCAACATTGCGACCTCATAGTCGAATACGTCCTCACTGGCTGTGCCGAAGGGGCCGTCCACCCCCATTCTGAGAACGAAAAATTAATAAACTGTTAGGATGCAGATGCAAAAACTCAACAGCTGATGACTAAAAACAAGCCTGGGAGTGAACTGTGAATTTAGAGCATGATCTATCCACATTGAAAATTCAACTCTTCAAAAGTGCCTGTAATGAAGTGATTAATGATGCGCGACATATGATTGATGCATGTTTTGCATTTCTTTTACTCTTCTGTGATCAATGCTGCTTGTCTACCACCAGATTTCACTGGTCTACTATTTTCACATTTAATTTTCATGAAATTAAATGTGCTAAATCTTACATATTTTAACAAGATGAATTAGAAAACAAATGACAAAAGTGCTGTTAGCTCATATTTTCAATGCATACGAAGTAGTAGTAGTAATAACTGCTATTATACATATATTTATGCACATTTATATAATAGATTTATAAAATCAGTGTATTGTAATGTACAGACAGTGTTTGAAGTAGATCTGGTAGCTCTGAGACAAGCATTATCTATTTATTTATTTTTAAATGCACAGGCCACCAGGCTACTGAAACACTGACTGACTGCAACTCACATTTGTACAACAGTAATGACATTTGGACTCAATGTCTTACCACTGTGACAGTATTTTTAAGTTGCACAGTCAATCTATTTTTTTTGTACCTGATACACTTAGTCTTTGCACAGAGTACTTGCTTTATTGTATTTTACCCATTTATTTTTCCTTGCTTAGTGTACTGTTTATTTCCTTTTAGCTTAGTTTAAATTGTTTTAATTGTACAGTTTATTTCATTATGGTATAGTTTAATTGTTTATGTTAGTTGTGTGAGGGAAACTCGCAAAGTAAAAATTTCATTGCTCAGTACTGCTGTGTATGACAATAAACTTTTTGAATTTTTTGAGCAAAACCCAATCTCGTCTCAGAATTTCACATTTTGACCCAAGACTGTATCTTGGAAACTGTAGCAAACCAGCATTTTTTAAACCAGCATATTTATTAGTGACTCAAAGTTTCACTACACTTATTCTGGAGGCATTTTACTTGTACACCACTGTTTTCAACATCTTAGTGGAAGCATCGGACAAGACTGAGAAGAAACTTCATAATGTGTAAATTCAGCTTTACTCCAAATTCAACTCCACTTGATGCCCTGTTCATTGACAACCCTGGGATAGAGAATTGCATGACAACTATATAGAACACTATAAGGGTTAGTTTGGGTTTTTAGTACTGGTGTTAGGCTATATTTGGATTATTATATGTTCTGTACCATTCCGACGGGGAACTGAAGCCCCAACATTCTCTTAAAACCCACCAGACTCCAGACAAAAACAGCAATGCAACCATTTTGTTACTGTTTGGACATTTTTGTTCAAATAGTTTAGTCTGGATTCACACTAACAGATCAGAGCAGTGGATTTGCAAGGCAAGATAACTGTTCCCATCGGAGTCTGATGGTTCAGAATAGAGCAACAAAATTTCTTCAGTGTTTTTTTCACCGCTTCCCTCTGAGGGGCAATTACAGATTTGATTAGAGAGCCTTAACATTCACTTTTTCATGACTCAGAGAAGACCAAACTTCAACATCAGCATCAGTCTGGCAGTTTTCAGGATAAGTTTCACAAGGGAGGTGGTGTGTTGCAGCATTTTCATACATAAAATACAGAAAATTAACTCCAGCACTGATGTGTTTCATCACAGTGGAGTTACATAATTCAGTTTACGGCTTAAAAAACATGCTTTAGTGTTTACTTCCTAATTAAATTTTGGAACAGATGCTTAAAACTGGGTGGAGGCTGGAATCATTTGTCATTTTGTATAGTATCATTGATGCAACATACACAACATTATTTATGTGCATGGAAGTGGGTGTATTTACATTTGTGATAATGGAATTCAACAGGTTAAATCTCAACCAGGACTCACTTTGGTCCTTGCGCTCCCTCTGGAAGCTGTTCCATAATGCTGATGAGTTTGTTGGTCCAGTCTCCGGCCGAACGGATGTGGACGCTGAAGAAGTCCTCCTCGGGTGCAGAGGTCATGGTGAACGGGTGCCACTCGAGCTGCGAAATGGCTGGACAGTTGAGGAACACGTACTGCCCCACCTCCATTGTAAAGCCGTTCTTCACCAGCTGCAGCTCCAGCACTTTCGACGGCCGCATCACAATCTAAAAGTGACAAAAATGGTTAGAATTACAGAATTATAACCTGCAAAACATCTGGACTCAATAGATGAATCATTCAAACTTACCTTCCTGTATCTGACCGCCTGCATGTATCGTATAAAACGAAGGAGACGTTCACAAAGATAAAGAACCATTGGACCGATCACCCACATCCACGTCTAAAAAAAAAAAAAAAAAGAGCAAGACACAGCCAATAATGTATTTATTGACAAATATTTATAGAATTTAACTAGCTTTAATATTAACATTTATTTAACCAGGTAAAAATACTCGTTGAGACTAAAAAAAACTCTTCAGCAAGACTGTACTTGCCAAGGCAGCAGCAGCAAAAGTTACAGAAAATTATAATGTCAGTCATACATCCACACTAAAACATACATAAAACACATCATAAAACTCAGTTCTAAAATCAAACATACACTAATTGTTAATTACTACTGATAATTAGCTCAGTAGGTCATACTTCGGACAATGATGTGGAAGACCTGGGTTCAAATCCTGAATAGAGCAGTGAGCCAAGGGATCAATAAAGTTCGATCTAATCTAAAAACATACATAGAAAACAAAAATTAAAAGGGACTAAAAGTATGTAACAATGTGCCTTAAAAGCAGAACATGATTCAATCAAGTAGAAAAACATCTAGATCCAGATTTATCCTTTTCCCATTCATTTAAAATGAATAGGAATGTATTTAAAGACACCAGCTCCTTCATTTTTACCTCCTTTTGTAGGTTGAAAACATTTGCAGATGATAAGTTGGACAAAAACCTCGACTTGACCTAAGCTGCAGGGTTTGTGTGTTTTAATTTAGAAAATAAAAACTACAAACCTGTGGAAATCCACCTCTAAACTGAGGGATGGGACACTCTGGAATCCGTCCCCAGTCATCACTGCGGTCTTTACAGAATGTGAAGTTGTGTGGCGGAATAGTATCCATATTCTGGCTCCTCACAATACGCCTGCAGATGCAACAAAAGAATGAGACCTGCAGCGATTTCATCATTAAAGTTCACTTAAAATAAAAGTAGATTGAGACTGTTTTCTTACCCGGCTCCGTGAAAAACCAGACCAGCGAAGAAGATGACGAAGAGGTGATGTGTGTACCAGAAGACTTCAAAGTAGCTCCGCCTGATGACCTCCATGGAGGAGGTGATGATGAGGATGAGGCACAGAGTGATGATGACTCCTGTAAGGCCAGCGATGGTGGTGAAGACGAAGTAGGTTGGAATCTGCTGCGGATCCTGAGGCACAAGAAGAACAAGGAAATGATGGAAAGGACAACAACGGAATGAAGCTTTTGTTCACAAGACCAGGAAGGACAGCTCCCCCCCCCCCCCCCAAGGACACTGACTCCTTTGTATGTTTTTTCCTATCAGATTAAACCTTTACACTACAGAAAGCACACAGTGGTGGGAAAAAAAGCTTTCAGACACCCTTAAGATTTGATGCTATTTCAAATATTATCACGAAATATTTGGGGATCAATCTTTTTTGTGTTCCAAAAAGATATGGACAAACAAATGCAAAAGGTCTTTTTGTTTATTGAAGAAAAAAATAAAACTACATTACTGATAGTTTCAACATGTTATGTGTTTCATTATCTTGCTAGTTTTGACCTTGATGGAACAGAGCATGTGCAGAAGGGAGCATGTGGGTTTGGAGAATGGAACAATACTTGGCAGAGTTCAATGAGTTAAGAGTGATTCTTAATGCAATATTTCACAAATGCATGGGGTGTCCAAGAGGTTTTTTCCAGCACTGTATACTATCTGTAGTGTAAATGTTTAATCTGATAGGAAAAAATATATATATAATAGAATGTGCAATAAATGTGCAAAAATGGAAAACAGTCAGTACATCTGCTTTACTTAAATACAGTTTTATGTCAGTGAGTATATTGTTACTGACTGTGATTTAAAATAAGGAAGCAAGAAAAGTGCCTGAATTAAACTAAAGGAGCAGTTTTCTTTTTGTCTCCACATTTTATTATAATAGCGGTTCAAGGGCAATTATACGATCTAACAGTTGACAAGAATGTGACATGAATACAATTGCTATTAAACTCTTAAATAATACTCTAAATAAGTCATTTTACTGAATAAGAGTTAGTATGTTGCTCTGATACTTTCCTTTGATACGACAGTAAACGTGGTCCAGATCAGTCCTTTTTGTATTGTAAATATCTGCATTAGTTATGGGTGCAAGACTCAACTGCATCTGCCTGTTTTTTTGATAACCACATCTCACTATGTACACATATTCCCGACTCTGCTGAATGGTTTATCAACTACAGATGCCCCTTTGTTCTCACATATGAGTATTGGATTATTTTTATTTATTTAGTGTTGCATTCCCTTACATTTCTTTGCATTTTATGTTAATTCTGTTTGTATTTTCTCATCCAGTTTCTGTATTTTTGCTCTTCACTTTAGGTTTTTTTTTTTTTTTTTTGCTGGAGTGTCCTTGGGTGGTTGACCATTTGTGCATTTACTTATAATAAAGTGGTAAAACAATCAATATGTCAAAGTTCTTTTTCCTATATACTTAAATTTAAAATAATAATTTCCACAAATTACTCCCAAGTAACATGAGTTTCATGCCAGAAGGAAAATGAAAAATTAAATGTAATTTTTGTAAATGTATTCAACCCCTTTCACTATCAAACCTGAATTAAATTGGCTATGCTCATAATTTCAGAAAATAATAATTCATTCATTTTTGGTAACTGCTAAATCCTCTGCACGGTTATGGAGAGCTGACATGGAGTAAAGGCCAGTTCATCACAAGACTGATAAACAACCACTCACATCAGTTTTACCAACGAACCCATTAGAATAAAAGGAATAACTGAAGGAAACTCATACAAAAAAGGTGAGAACATGCAAACTCCATACAGAGGCTAACCAAAGCTATTATTTTTAGGGTGGTGGAAATTAGAATTAGGTGTGTGAGCCCCCCTAAAAAGGCCTAAAATCATGTTGTAGAAATTTTAGCGTGTGCTTACGATGTCTGTTGTGCGGATTGGGTTCAGGTAGGTGGTGTTGTCACTGTCCTCCAGATTGGACAACGCTGTGCTGAGTTTGTCGTAAACGCCTTGTCTGCTGTTGTTGTACCACTCCACGTTCAACAAATGGGCGATCATGTGAACAGCTGAGGTGGGAAAAACAGAAATGAAACACATTTCAACAGTTGTATATTTCTACATTTGCAGGAAAAAAAAATTTTGATGAAAAAATTAAATTACCTCCGCACAACCTGTGAGCTCCCAAAAATGTATTATTATTATTATTATTATTATTATTATTATTATTATTATTATCATCATCATCATTATTTTATTATTATTTTTTTAAACCCACTTTTTTGGGATCCTGCGCACCTGTCATTTACTGGATGTGCATGTCAATCACCTCTTTTCATGGCAAAATTATTAGACCATTAAAAGTCGTCAAAAACAATGGTTATGCAATCAAGTACTAATTCCTGTGTGTATCATGTGACTAAAACAGACAGAAAAGAAAACATGGAATGCCTAAAACAGGGGTGTCCAATCCTGGTCCTCGAGGGCCAGTATCCTGCATGTTTTAGATGTTTCCCTCTTCCAGCACACCTGATGGTTGTTATCAGGCTTCTGCAGAGCTTGATGACAGTCTTATCATTTGAATCAGGTGTGTTGGAAGAGGGATACATCTAAAACATGCCGAACATTGGCCCTCAAGGACCAGGACTGGACACCCCTGGCCTAAAAGCACTGTTTTTGTCAGTACAATGCCATAGATATTGATATAAGAACTGAGGTGATTTTGGTTATTATCAAGAAAACATGGAAAACGGGGACTTACCATCTGATTTTATTGTGAATTACCTGAGTAACATACCACACAAGAGGAGGAAAATCTGACTGATATCTTTTGTTAATATTATTAGCAGGGGCAAAAAAAGCCATAACTTGAAATTAGTTGTGCAAAGATCCCCCAACACTTCTGGACTGGACAACTATTGTGAATGAAATTTATGACATGGAAACACTGACCTTCTCATTAAAAGTCACTATTGATAAATGTAAAAAAAAATGTTGGGAAAAATGGAATGTGTCTGTTAATCAAAGAAATATTTGATCCTGTATAATCTTATCCTAATTTGTCCTGAACCTTTCTGTATTTTGTTTGTCTGGAGATTAAAAGATTGTACCTGGATGCTTTTATTGTTGTGGTCTGCCTTCCGTTTTGTTTTTTGCTTATTTTGTCTATCATAAAATATGGAGATAAAAATAAAGTATAAAAAAAAAAAACATGGAAAACAGCTAGATATCAGCTCTTAAATTAAACTCTTATGAAACTCTTACTCTTATTTTTGTTGTTATCATCATAGTTGTCCAAATAAATGTACCTTTAGTTGTACCAGGCATTAAAATTAACAAGACATTGAAGAAAACAAAAGGTGGTCTAATAATTTTTTCTGCAACTGTATATGTGTCACATCTGATAATCTCGGCTTTAAGTATGAAGAAATGTCAAAAAACACAAACACCTGGAGTCTGTTGCTGCTATAATGAGGTCAGGCATTCATCTTATCTTGAAGACATATAGAGAAAACTTCACCTTTGGCCAATATGTAGCTTAGACTATATATGAGTCCCCTCCTTTTCTGAAATATAACCATAACCCTGCTTTAACCCTTTGACTCCAGTCTGTCTCTGAGCAGTTAGTGTTGTGATTGAAAGTACAGTTTGGAGGAAAAAGGTTATGAGTCATTAGGATAAAAAAAAATCTGTCTTTTACATAACCTTTCCAATCACTACACAGACATAACAGACTGAAATCTTATATTTACACTTGTTTTGTTTGTGTTGAGAAATGCTAATCTGCTACAAGTCAGACAAGTTTTCAATGTGCAAACACTAATGAACCCTGCACATGGTCTGTGTGTGTAATGGATTTATTTAATAAAGCACAGATGGCAGATTTTTAAAGTAAATATTGTCTGTTTTATATTTTTTTATTGTTTATTTTTTTAGATAGACAAAAAAACAAAAAAAACCCAAAAAAAGCCTTCATCACTCAGACACATAATGCAAATGATGCAACAAATTAAATACACAAATTAAATACACATAAACACTGTCCGAGCTGAAATAATTCCCACTATCATAACTTTTACATGTATATACAATTCATTTGAGATGAAGAAAGACATAGGAAAGCTCACCTGTCATTAGTCCGATCATGTACGCTACCAACTTGTGGAAACTTAAATTTTTGTCAAGCTGTTTCCTCATGGTTCTTCCACAACACTGGAGAAAATGCACACAAAGACAAAAGAAAACAGAGGAAGAAAGAGAGAAGAAAGTCAGTCCATCAATTTTACATCAGAAAACTACTTGTTGAAAATGCGTCAATTGACTCTCAAACTTGTTCCACGATAAATCTGAACCAAACATTTCTTTTTTTTTTTGTCATTTGTTCCTCTTCCTTTTTTTCCCTCTCTTTACTTTTCTTCCTTTTCATTTCATTCCATTTCTTTTCATTTAATTCCTTTTCATTTCTTTCTTTTCTTTCTTTTCATTTAATTCCTTTTCTTTTCTTTTCTTTTCTTTTCCACTGTTCACTGACAGCAGGATTACACAAAAACTACTGCACTGATTTCCCTGACACTTGGTGGAGGTGAAATACATAAACTTAGATTTTACGAACACCTAAAAAACATTGCACAAACATGTCATTTTGAACAATAATTACCTTTTATATTAATGGATATAGTAATATATATCAGTAATAAAAATTATAATATGAATAAGTGATGATGGTAATGATGGTCATAATAAGTACTGATGCCAATCTAAGATTTTTGGCAAAGATCTTAGATTGGCATTTGTGTTGCATTACAAAGAACACAAAGAGGAAATAACACCACAATTAATTTTGCAACAAATCAATTTGAAAAAACCCCCACAGTTATATCACACCTATATTTTGTTTGCATGAGCTCCACCTTGGATTTAACAGGGTGTGTGGTGCACCTTGCAAGCCTGCACACATCTTACCACAAAGGATCCTCGGAGCAGAGACAGCAGGTTCCTGCAGACTGGGAGGAGGATCAGCAAGCAGTTGAAGTTGAGGACAGCAGCAGGAGCTCTGGCCCAGGCCAAAGCAGACTGAAATCAAACACAGACACTTAAATGAAATGGACTACAAAGAAAATTTACCAAAACAAAACATCTTGGTCTTTTCTCACTCACCCCTAAAATATGTCGAGTGTAGAAAAACTGGTCTCCTAGGTCGTAGAAGAAGTAAAACCAGACGAAAAGAAAGATGTTGATCCCCATCCAGACCACCTACAAACACAGTCATGTTTTTATCAAATCAAATGGTGTTCTTCTGTAGGAAAATGTAAACAGGATGCGTGCGTCTTTACGCTGAGGGTGAAAATTACGCACGGATTTTTGGGTCATTTTGCGCTCAAATTCTCATCCTATAATCTGTAATATTTCAAATTAAAATTCTCACCAGTATAAATGATGTGAGTCCATGGTTGATAATCCAGTTTCCCATGTTGAAGCCTTTCACTCTAGTCGCAGCAGTTTCTCCGCATCTTCTGCCCCGCGGCACCTGATGTTTATACCTGTCCTCTGACTCCTCCCTCTACTTGATGAGCCACACGGAAACAAAACGACGTGTCAACTTGCTCTTGATGATATTTGCAAAGAAATTTCCAATCTGGAGCTGAATGACTACATTCCGAACTTTGGAAAGGCGTGTTGAAAGACAGCACAGCAGGAATGAGGAAGTATCTGTTACACCACAATGGAACTTTTACGCAGGTCAATACAATGGTCACACCTGTAGCCAAGTGTGTTTTATTAAAAAACAAAAAAAACGGAAATGCATAAATGGGTAGACATCTGTTTATTATTTTTTATTTAAGTTTCAAGTAATACACGAGTAGTCAAGGCACTGAACAGACAAACCATAAAAAATAAGCACACAGTGAAAGCATTTATGTGAAATAAAAGCTCATTCAGTGTCAGTCTTGTTAATGCATCAAACATAAGGTTATTTTGGACTTTTCTCTACATTACATCAAATATTTAAGGCTTTTCAGGCACATTGTCAGCATTTTTTCTTTTTTTACATTTTCTTTTCAAATCTAAAAGTTTATCAAGGCAACCAGACTGGACAGTGAATACTGAACAACACGAGGCATTTACAGCAGGTTTATTCATACCTTTTTTTCTTGACCTCCTGCTGTGTTTTAAGTCTGTTTAGTGCAGATGCAAACATGTGCAAAAGGGGGGGGGGGGTCATTCATGGGTTGAAAACCCTGAGAGGATGTAAACAGTGGATGATGTCCCGGTCACTTCTCAGTTCGGACACACTTGGCACATGTCCTGTACACCTGGCTCAGTCCTGTACCTGACCCACTGCTGCTCTCTCAAGGCAGCCTTTGTGCATCGCCGCATATTTCAGCATGCTACATTCTTTGGTGTAGGGGCTGCCCTAAGTGTGCACAATCATCCTCATTAAAGACATCAAGAGTAAGTCCCTCTCAGATTATGAATGAATACAGTCTTGTGCACTTAAGAGAAAAAAGGAAAGGTCTTTTCTCCAAAACACATCACTGGTTCTTATGCTGAACTGTTCAAGGCTTTGTTCAGAAGTGCAACCTGCAGCGACAGCAACATCATGCCTCACTCTTCCTACATCTATCTTTCTTCATGATGTCCCTCTCAAGCTGCATCCATTATGTCATCCAGAATGGCAGTCTCCTGTTCTCCCAGCTGACTGGTCAGGTCTGGGGCTTGAGAGTTTTGGGGGTCCAGTGGTTCTTCTGCTACCAGCATCATGGTGGCAGCAGTGGAGTATGAAGGTGGCGGCCTCCCCCGTCGACTCCCGCCCTCACCCCTCGATTTCCAACAGCAGACACAATGTAAGCAGTCGTGGACGTTGTACTTGAAGAGGCGTCTGAAGGGGTGAAAGAACTGGTAGAAGAGAAGCATGAAGAGCACCGCTAGGCTGTAGCAGATCAGCAGCTGAACGGCCAACAGCGGCGCACACACATACTCGTAGAAGTCCGACTTGAAGAAGTACCAGAGCGTGATGAGGAGGAAGTTCTCCACAAAGCGTCCAGAGTAGTAAAGAGCCAGCCTGTCCCAGCGCTGCTTCTTTTCTATGAGGTCCCGATGGGTGAGGTCCAGCTGCACCGCCGACCAGCAGAAGATGTTGATGCAGGCGTAGAGCAGCGTGAACATGCACAGCACAATGACAGTGCCCATCTTAGAGAAGTTCTTCTCCACATTCTCAGTCAGAGAACCTTTCCTGGCCCAGAACTCAGCCCAGGGGAGGAAGAAGAAGAAGAGAAGGTTTGCTAAGCCGACAAGTATCACCCAGTGGGTGAGGGCAGTGCTGAAGAGGACCAGAGCCGTGACCCGGGTGGCAATCTCCAAACCTCTCCACACAATCATACAGAGGTAGGCAGCCGGACGCAACCGCACCTTGTAGTCATCATATCTGATCTGGATCGCCAGGACGCTGCACACGAGGGCCCCGTACGTGATGGAGATGAGAGTGATGATCATTAGAGCCACTGTGGACAAAAAAAACCAAAAAAAAACATGAACATTATCATAGTGATATTCAGGAAGTTAGAAGCATAATGGTTCTTATCTCGAGGAAAAATAGTCTATTGATATAAAACAGAGACTAAAATGACAAACTTACTGTCCCATAAAGAATAACTAGGATGTAGAATTCTATATGAAGTTTAAGATCTCTAGATACACTGTTGTGTTCAGAAATATTACTGTTTTATTTGCTGAACAAGTTATTTTCTGTTTTTACTGTTGTGCTTGAGGTAAGAAACCTTTTTTCTAGCAGATTTTCTTAACTGAGTTTGGAAGACATGTTTAAAACCACACTGTAAAGGAAGTGTGGTGTCTTACAAAACCACGGGCATTTGCGAAACAAAGAAGAATAAACCAATAATTGCGGTAAACAGTTCCTCACATGATTGGAGTCATGTAACAATGAAATATATTCAAACATCAGTCCAACTTTTCCACACCCTAAACCTGTGAACATGTACTATTTTTGCCCAAAAATCTGTAAGTTTTCATTTCATACATTCAATTTGTAAAAGCACTGCCTTGAAATGTTTGTTGAAACAAATAGGGATTCATGAATATATTAAATATGATACGCAGTCTTAAAAATACACCATCATTTTTAATTTCATTCAATCGCTAAATATTTAAGTGATGAGTCAGACTCTTATGCCATGAGAAAAGATCTCCAGGCCTGAATGCCACCTTTTAAGAGGCACTGCATCCCTGCCAAAAAGGAAAATTCTTTTAATCTTTTCTTTGGACCAGCATCAACATTTTTAACCCTGATCACTCTTCACTCTTACATCTTATGGGAAGGATGTATTTCTCCTGGATGGTGGCGTACAGCTGGAGTGTCAGTTGTGGGGTGGAGCCCAGAAAAGCTTGGATGACCGCCATGCGTTTGAAGGCGTTCCTGTGAGCTGCCAGGTTGCGCTCTGATTGGCCAATTTCCCACTCCATTTGCGTCCCTTGTCCCTTCTTCAGACTGATCCTCCTGGAAATGGTGACGTAAGGCTCCTCCTTTTTACCAGCTTTGAAATACATGACCAAGGCCTCCACACACCTGCAGAGATAAGGGAAGAGTGAGTAGAAGGGAAGAAATGTTGTACAACCAACAGAGGGCAGTACAATGTTACATTTAAGGCACAACACAACTATTGGACATAAAAGGTTGTGCTTGTCTACATCAACGACGGATCCATCTTACTGTGGATATCTAAAGGAAATATATGTACAAAGATATGGGTTTAACAGATTTAAAGATTAAGATTAATATATTCATTGGCCTTAACCTATAAAGACCCACAGCTACTTCTGTGTCAGATCCCAAATGATTTTTTCCTCCATATTTAACCTTTCCTAAGGGATTTTTCATCATTTATTATAATATTATCCTCTGTATTTTGCATTTTTCCATTGAAAATCAGGTATTTTTTCCTATATTTAATTTACTGATCATATGGATGTTCATTAAAGCTCAGATTAAAGTTGAGGTTTATTATATCAAAAGAAAAAGCCTTTTTCAGTAAAATATATCATTAACTGAACCTAAATTCAGTGTCTCCATCCACTGTTATTGATCCGACTCCATGGGTTTTACTGGTGAATCAATGTTGTAGAAGATGACGGTGTTTCCACGTTCACTACGGAGCCTCTGAACGTCTATATGTGTCATATCTGATGACCATGAAGAGATGACAAACTGCATTTTACACCAATTATTTACATGTACTCAGGATTAGTGGATCAACAGGTATCAGTTTAGATGTTTTTAGTCACTCCTAGATGTTTGGGTCTTTATGGGTTAAAATGTGAGCCATAACAAGCAGATACTTTTAGGTACTGAATGAAAATGTCTCATCAGTGAAAAATATTATTGACATGAGAATGCTGTGTAATACATACATATGTCCTAAACGGCTGAAGAGACACTACAGCACTGTGTGGGTGCTCCACCAGAGGGCAGTCACAAGAAAGAAACCAGTTGTTTGAGTCCTGAATGGACAAACACCAAATCTGAGGGTGTGGTTCTCCTAAGGTTTGCAAGGTAAATGCCTCCAAGTGTCGGGTCACAAAGGGACTCATACAACACTACTCAGGCAAAGAAAACATGTTTCCACCTACATATGAAAGAGCTCTGTGTAAGATTTGTTTAGTTTTTAAAAAGTAGGAGAATCTTGAACAATTATGGAAAAATACCCCAAAAATCCATAATGTCTTCAGTAAAAAAAGAACCTCCTGTGTCACAAAACACAAAATGATAAAAAAACTTGAGAGTTAAATGTTCAAGCGAAAACAGGGAAGCTCCCTAAACTGGAAGAACAAGTCTTTCACCTTCTAAACACATAAAGCCTTTATTATAATCCCTGAATAAGAGAAGTAAATTGATCTGAAATTCAGTCCACATCTGCATTCAAGACCGAGCCCAGCCCTTTAGTGGAGTCTCACTGCAGCGCTAGATCTCACATCACTCTGCTGGAATGTTATCTTTTGTTCCAAATACCAACATCTCCAACTTTGGACATAAATTTATTTCTCCACGGTTCAAAGCAGCAACCTTTACTCACCCTACAGTCTGTAGTCAGCAGTCAGCCATTTGACGACACTGTTGCTTCAGCTGCTACTGTACAGAGGAAACACAACACTAAGCAGAGCTCTGCCACGGTTTCCTGAACTCAGTTTGACCCAAACGATCGAGGCTAGTAAAGGAAATCTAGTCATTATTTGTGAGTGCTCTCTTATCTGCGAATAAGCACTCACACACCTGCAGAGAACGCACACCCAAACTGATCGCCACAGGCAGATGAGGGTCATTCAGCTTTAGTATACGAGGCCTATGACAGAGAAACCGAAAAGGCACAAAAACCTGTTTTACTGACATCGTTTCCCTGGAAATTTGGCAGCACAATGGGCTGAGGATGCATTATGAGGGTACTGAACTCCAGCCAATGTGCACTTGGGATTCTGTAGAGCCAGACTGAATTTCACTTAGGGGAGAAAAGACAGCATGACTGATGAATGCATTAGTCCAGAGAATCAATATGCTGACTTCCAAGCTGGGGTCTTATGGATTTATAAGAGGAAACACGCAGACATCTTTCCGCTCTGTATTCACGGCCTTAACATCTAATCTGTTCCCTTCTCTGTGAATCCAGCAATGCATGTGACAATAACACATGAATCAAAAGGAAATGCCTTTCAAGAGAAGCCAAGAGACTCCTGTGTCACACAAACAAAATACTGATATTCTTAGCTGAAAGGCCACCAGAGTATTCAGGAAATACTTTCGACAGCTTTAGCAAGATCATCCTGTTTTGGTACAAGGTCACCAGGGATTAGCACATCATGCTGACTGCAAGGCCTTCAGCGTTGCCTCATTTGATTTTGTATAGTTTGTGGTGCAAAAGAGACACAAAACAGGAATCCCTGCATGCTGAAACCAGTCCAGACTGACAGAGTTATTATGTGGTTCTCTGTTCCTGCTTTAAGAGTGGAATCGTATACTTAAGGAGACGAGTCATGACAAGATCTGTCCTGCAGCAGAGAACCCGCCTCCCTACTCAGTAGATCTGTTTAATACTTTGCATGTTCCTTTTGTTTAGCATGAAATATCTTTATAAACTCTTTCACAATAGGTTAAAGTGTACATTATTTCAAAACACACTTATCTTTGCATGATGTGATTTTTTAACTTGTCATGCTAACATGCAGCCAGAGAATCCGCAATTATACCATCCCTAATTCACACAGGAAACCTCCCATCTGGGCAGAGGGAGGGTAGGGGTTATGTGTTTACAGCAACAGGAATAAGAACATCTTGACATAACACAGAAGGGCAGTGTGTAGAATGTAAATACTGCAGAATAAAATGTGCCCTAATAACAATATCCCAGGCACGTATTACAAATGCTGCAGCTCAGTGTGAATGTATTTACAAACCTGATATAAGAGAAGCAGCCGCCATGGCTGCATGTGCACTGTGATATTTAGAGCTGTTCGTAGTCGTGGCAGCTGTAAATCACCGACATGGCACAATAAAGCATTCTTCAGTAGAGCGAAAAGGTGTACAGGTTCAGAAAATGACTGTGCACAGCTGATGTACACCTGCTTTTACTTTCAGTCGCTTATGTTTTACAGCTGGAAAATATTGAATATGTTTTTTTTGGTTGCCGTGCCCATGCTCCTTTGGAAATGTTTAGTCTTCATATGTGTTAACAGTGAACAGACTCCTGGTTGAAATGTCAAAGAGCAGAGCTTCTGAGATGAAATTATTCTTTGAAAATCAGCTATAATGTTGAGGCGAACGTCCTTGAATAAACAATGATCAGCGTCCTCTTAATTTAACACTACAGTTCATTATTTTCCTATTTTACTGATGTATCTGCTGACAGTTAATCCAATTATTGCTTAGACTATATTTTATTTAAATTTCATGGTACATCACATAAATCCACTACACAAGACTCTAAAACTACAGCAAACAATACACAAAAAAAGCACAAAATACAGGGTGTCCCAAAAAATTTGACATTATTTCATCGTTTCATTTGTTTAAAATTTGTTTGCTGTTTTTGTTCAAAAAAGTGCAATCATTTTCATTGTTCTGCTTTCAGGAACGTTTACTGCAACAGAAAAGGCATTCTGTGTTTTAAAGTACGCCCAAACTCAGTCAAATGTGAATCCGCAATGTGAATTTGTTAGAAAATTTCAGAAACATGCGCCAACAGGAAAGCAGATTTGGACGTAGCATAAGAAGTTTCAAGAAGAAGGTTGTTTGTGTCGGAAAAAAGGACTCCACTATCGACTTGATGTGTGCCATATCAGAAGCAGCGCACACACTGAATATTTGTAATAACTTTGGAACATTACAAAATGACCATCGCCCAGAATTTTTTTTTTTTAATTTGTAGAATAAAACGTTTTATGTCCACAATAAATCTGATTAAGTATCATTTCTCCTGACCATGTAGTGACTCCGATATGGACATCTCAAATTATGTCAATTTTTTTGGGACGCCCTGTACTTCTATAAAATAGTCATCTTAAAAACAATACACAATGTCCTTTCCTGACCTGAGTTTATCCAGTCCATTAATAATGATAAACTACCTCTTATAACATTCATCAGTCTTAATCTTAAAACACTGTCCACCCAAAAGGACATTCAACAAAAAATTTTAAAAATTAATCTGTAAAATCAGGCTATTTTCACCCGAGACAATTATTTGATTAAAAAAAAAAAGCAAAAACAAAAAAAAAGCAGAAACTTTTTACTTTCCTTAAATCCAACCAGCAATATGGAGTTTTCTAGAAAGCATCAAGAGGCTGCAATCCAGCTAAAATTAGGTGGTATTTGCTTAAAAGTGACTATAAGGATGATTAAAATAGTTTCATTTTGATTAACTTACCAGTACACTTTGATGCATTAATAAACAAACTGATATCATGACCTTGGTGCAAGTCTCCCAGCGCCACACAAGTTTAAGAAAAATGTGAGATTTTGAGAAATATTGAGAAATATTTTTGATGTGTTACTCTGAATGAATAAAAACAGATAAAGAAGGGCTGACACAACCTTTCAATACAAGAAAAATATTTGTTTTCAGACCTGATTTCCACATTTGACTAAGCTCAAATCAGTGTGTTTACTCAGTAGTGAAAAGAAGATCACTTCCTGTCTTTTCAGCACAAAGGGCTTCCTGTGTGCCCCTGCAGCTTCTATATCAACCTATCTATACCCTTCTTAATTTGGTTGCAGTATCAGATGCAACCACAGGGCAAAAAAAAATGTATACCTTTTAGCGACACTTTCTCCTGCAAACCCTCCTCCCAATAGGAAACCTGCATGGAACTCAAGCTGAATGCCTCCTTCTATAAAAGCACACGCCCTTGAATGAACTCGTAATGTGCTGTAAACTCATCTCAGCACCTTGAGGCTCTTTGTTGACAAATCAAAGTTCATGGACAGAAAAAAGTATCAAGTGTGGATTTAAGTTTCAGAGTAGTGCAGGTCTCCGCCTACATCTTCCTATGTGAGTCACGGTTCGCAAAACAGGTCCCTCAGCTGAGAGCGACTGAAACTGAGGTGTGAGCTGACAGTGTTTAAACACCACAGCTCCTACAACAGAACTGTGAAAACAACACTTCGGGACACTTCCAAACCCTTCAATCCAGCAGCTTCAACCTCCAGACCAGGAAGGTGTGGCATACTATAGTTTAATACTACTCCTAGTCAGGGTTTATGTCAGGTCACACATTATATTTAACATTATTTGCCACATTTAATGCAATTTAAAGTCAGTCTGAGTAGCACCGTATCATGATAATAAAGTAATAAATTTGACTACTGTTTTCTGCTACTGCTTCTAAAACATTACTGTGGTGTGGCTGGGAACTATTTTTGTTTAATGTTTGATAGTTCCGGCTGAACCTTTATGAAACATGATGACACATTCTCTGCTGCTACCATTACAACTTATGTTTTACAGCTGGGGGATGCATCCCACCTGACTGCACTTAGATACAATAACACAATGTTTACAGCAGGGGTGTCAAACATACAGCCTGAGGGCCATAATCAGCCCACCAAAGGTTCCATTATGGCCCGTTGGATGAATTTGTGAAGAAATTTACAAAAGTTACACTCAGTACATTTACACGAGAGTTAGAAAACTGAGTTACTGTGACAGTCTGACTACAGCGGCACTTTAACCCATAAAGACAGGTCATTCCATCCCAAATCAACCAGATTTCAGAAAGTGCCCTGCATGACCCCCTCAGAAAATTCTGAAAAAATTCCCACTTGTTCACCTACCAGATAAACGAACACATCCAAAATTTTAATGTCATATCTGTCACAGTTTAGGAGATACAGCCCTTTGAATTTTATTTTATTTTTTTTAAATTTTGCAAATTTGTTTTTCGGACAACTTTGAGGAGCTATATCTCCTTAGGTATTCAAGCCACACTGCTGAAACTTACTGTCTGGGGTGAAATCCCCCTGAAAAGACCATATTTTGCATCAAAATAATTGGAGGTGCCTTCATGTTTAGTCCATGAGGCCTTGAAATCAGGCGAAAAGGCTGATTCTTCAAAATGCCCTCTCTCTTCAGGCTTGCACTGTGCCAGAATGGATGAATGTAGAGACCTAATTTTTTTTGCATGGATTTTTATGGTCAAGATGCAACAATATAGTGCAAAAAGACTACATTTCAATGAAAAGTGTTGCTGTGAGGCAATGAATAAAATGGGTCGATTTCAATTTTTTACAAAAATACTCTTTATTTGAGCACCCAAATTACCATGTGGCCAGTGAATGAAAATTTTGAAATTTTTACCATGTCTTCATATATGTTTCAAGATGTTGTGCATAAAATTTTAGCTTTGGGATAGAACTGGTTCTATTTTTAATTTTTTTTTTACTGCATGACTATATTTTCTTCAAATTGTATACAAATGTAGGTGTAAAAGGCATTTTTAACAGTATAATGGCATTGATTATTACACAAGTTATGATAATACTTGAGATATCTGAACTAGGGTGTGGAACTGCATGATGGTTCAGATAGAATAATTATAGATTTCCCAGAACTGGCTCAGGTTGATGCCTGTAGTAGAGACTTCTCAGAAATTGGATGGAGCTGGTCAGGTGACCCAATTTCACCAGGGTCAATGACATAAATATAGCTAAGATTTTGGATGTGTTCGTTTATCTGGTTGGTGAACAAGTGTGAATTTTTTCAGAATTTTCTGAGGGGGTCATGTGGGGACCATTGGTTGAATTATCA
Organism: Sphaeramia orbicularis; assembly: GCF_902148855.1. Taxonomy (NCBI): domain Eukaryota; kingdom Metazoa; phylum Chordata; class Actinopteri; order Kurtiformes; family Apogonidae; genus Sphaeramia; species Sphaeramia orbicularis. Next base: position 22,666,109 of record NC_043966.1, read on the forward strand.
TGGAATGACCCAGACCCAAACATTCACTGGCGACCAAAAGCATCTACGAATCTAAAATGTTTAAAACCTGATGATCCATTAATCCTATCAATGCATGTAAATAATTGATGTAAAATACAGTTTGTTGTCTATTCATGCTCATCAGATATGACCCATGTGGACATTTAGAGGCTCCATAGTTACCGTGGAAACACCGTCATCTTCTACAACATTGATTCACCATGGAGTTTGATAAATGACAGTGGATGGAGACACTTAGTTCATTTTCAGTTAATGATAGATTTTACAGAAAAAGTCACATTTTAATCAGTTTTCTCTGTTTCTGATATAATAGCCCTCAACCTTAATCTGAATTTTTATGAACATCTACATGATCAGTAAATTGAATATAGGAAAATACTTAATTGTCACTGGAAAAAAAATCAATATACAGAGGAGATTATTGTAATAAATGATGATAAATCACATAAGAAAGGTTAAATAGAGAGAAAAATTCATTTGGCAACTGCTGCAAAAGTAGCACTGGGTCTTTATGGGTTAAATGTACGTGTAAATGTTTTAGCTCGACTGAAATCGAAGCTTTACACATCGGACTAACACACCCAGATAATGCAATTAAAAGTTGATCTACTGCATATATCCAGACCAGTTGGACTGGAACGGGACCTGGTGTTCTGCACCAAATCCTGGCCTGAAATCAAGCATCATGCATTTAATCTGCACAAAAATCAGAGTGGACAAAAGTACCTTATGTATAAATTTGTCCATTATTGAACCAGTCTACCTCTGGGGTGATGACTTGGTAGCTCGCTACTGACCACTGCAGTCTGTGACGTAGGTTAACAAGCTGAAAGAGTGCACATCATAACCTATCGTAGCAAAGGCAAGATGATTTCAACAATAAATCATTATTACATGATTACAGTCCTGTGCATGTAGACTAGGACAAAGACAACAATCAGGTTAGTCAAGCTGTGACTAAACTGTGCATGTAACCAAAGATGCTAACAGTCAAGGGTGTCAAACTCATTTCAGCCCAATTTGATCTCACATGGGCCGCACCAGTACAATAATAGCCTAAAAACCTAAAAATAATGGAAATTCAAAATTCAAAATCCACCATTTGAACAATATTATGCCTGTTACTAAATGTTTTGTGCCTTTGTACATCCACTGCAGTCTGTAATACACAGGTATAACAATAAGCTGAGGCATAATATTGTTAAAATTACACTTATTTTTCTTAAATATCAGACTGTTCATAGTAGAGCTGCACAATATATTGTTTGAGCACTGACATCGCAATGTACGTGTGCGCAATCGTCACATCGCAGGTCCTGCAATGTAGGAGGTAAATGAACTCAACATTTTCTCATCTAATTTCAAGGGTACCTGACACACACTGGGCATAGCGATCCACCAATCACAGTTCTTAATCAGTCTGAAGTGAGTCGCTGGTAACAATAATCAAAAATGAGCAAAGAACAAGAGAAAATCACCATAAATGAAGACGTGGTGCCAAAAAGAAAAGCAATGTCAGTTATCTGGAATTATTTCGGCTACAAGAAGGATGATATTGAAACACACGTTTTGTGTCGACAGTGTCTTGCACTTGTTGCCACAACGAGAGGAAACACAACTAATTACTTTGACCATTTACGTCAGTACCACACAGCTATTATATACTCCTGAGTATTTTTCCATTTCGCAATATATATCGCAGGGTTAAAAAATAAATCGCAATGTCAGTTTTTTCCAATATCATGCAGCCCAAGTTCATAGTTTTTCAGGTTATTCAGTGTTTTTGATGAAAGGATAGTTCATAGCTGTCTTAACTCTCTCTTTTTCATCAATGTGCTATAATATGTTGGTTTTTTTTTGGTTTCTAGTGTCATCAGGCCGGGGACTGGAGCAGGATACCAGCCATGTTGGCAAAAGCTGCCCTTTTTACTGTTATTGATACAATTAATTAATTGGGATTGTCCACAACATAATAAACTAATAAAGTAATAAACTAATAAACTAATAAACTAAACTAAACTAAATATAAACATTTCCATATTTACTCTGACTTTGCAACTAAGAGAAATATTTGGAACTGTCAGTATTTATATATCATTTTACTGGTCCAGCCCACTTGAGATATATTGGTTGTATGTGGTCCCTGAACTAAAATGAGTTTGACACCCCTGGTTTACAACACGTCACCAGTAGGAAGAGATATTCAACAGCTTGTTAAATGAAATGGATTACTTACTGAATGCAGTACTTTTAAAGTCTAATCTGTTATTTTAATCCATGCAGCAAACAATATCAATCATATCTGATATTTCTGCAGAGTCGTTTAAAGAATTAAAACACTGGAAGCCTCTCCACGAAAATCTACGACAAGGTTTTGATTTGTCTAACTCATCTGCAGCTCCAAGGCCGATAGGTACCATTCCCCTCAGATGAGATCATACTACAGATGACTAGTGTACGAGCCATTAAAGTGAACGATGTGCTTCTGAGGCCAATGCCAAGTGTGCCACGGTTCAATGACAGACTGGTGTCCGGAGTGCAGGGGTTCAACTGTGGTCCAGAAATGTGTCAACACCTTCAGACACACTCTCAATCTAACAGGATTTATATGTCCTTCAATAAGCATGTTTTGAAGTCCACCGGAATGAATAACATAATGTGGGTGTTTGTTTTGCATTCAGTCGTCAGCCCTGTTCTCAGAGGACTGGTTTTCCATCTGGAGTGTGATTTACGACGGGTAAATCTGCAGAGCAACATAACACGTAGCATAGCACGACTTCAACCAGTTAACATGATGCTGCAAGAGTCCATCTGGAACAAATGTAGTTGATGTAATCTATAAAACTACTGCGATAAAATGGAAAAGCATCCTGTTCATCCTCAACAATCCTTGTAATTCTATTAGGGATGCAACTAATGATTGTTTTCATTGTTATGTTCAGTTATTAAGTCATTTGTTTCCTGTAAAGTTGGAATAATTTTGCTTTCAGACACATTCCTCTTTTTATTCCTAGTCCCAGTAACACTTTATCAAGAATAAATCGCATTGTCACAATCATTTCATGAGAAGAGGTAAGAATCTTATTCCAGCTTTATGGACAACAATGCATAAATCGTCCCCTTTTATTCAAGCAATAATCCTGAAAAAACACATGTTTAGATATGATGAAGAAAGCATCTCTCTGCTCCTCTTTCTCCCTTTTCTCTCCTAATTTTCTCTTCTATTTAAGCCCTAGTGAATTCTTGTTACTGACTTGACTTCTTCCCTGGAGTCTCTGTGCTTTATCGCCTCACAGGTTTTCCCTGGATCATCACAGGTTTTCCCTGGATCATCACAGGTTTTCCCTGGATCATCAAAGGTTTTCCCTGGATCATCAAAGGTTTTCCCTGGATCATCTCTGGACCTGCTGCTGTGGTCCTGCCTCTCTCCTGCCTTCATCATTATCACTCACTTATCCATATAGTTATGATAGTGTTTATTATACAGTTCCATAGATGTTCTAGTTCAGTTATCTGTGCATCAACTGTATCCATGTGTCTCCCCCTACTTCTCCCCTTCTCCCCCTCTCCCCCAGTCTCTCTCTATCTCTATCGCTCTCTCTTTTTCTCCTCCTTTACTCTCTCTCTTTAACCCCAACTGGTCAAGGCAGACGCCCATCCTTCAGGAGTCTGGGTCTGCTCCAGGTTTCTGCTGTTAAAGGGAAGTTTTTCCATCCACTGTCACCAGTCACAAGTGTTTGCTCCTGGAGGATTCTATTGGGTTTCTGTAAATGGGCTTAGAGTCTGGTTTTGACCAACTCTATATGTAAAGTAGGGCTGAAAAATATATCGTTATCGTATCAATATTGAGATATGAACATTCAAGATATTAATATCGAAAAAGCAACAATATAAACGATATAGATTTCCCCCGTGCTCGCCCTGCATGTACAGCTCTGGAAGTCACAACAAATATAATTTATTTGTACTTTATGTTAATGTTGATGACTGGCAGTGAGTTCTTATAAATAAAACTGCACTTTCCACATTCTTTTGTATTATGATGTTAGTATTTTTCTGAAAAATGCTTGGTTTTCACCGAACCCGTAGTCATATCGTACCGTATCGATATTGAGATATCTGGCATGAATATCGAGATATGAAATTTTGTCCATATCATTCAGCCCTAATGTAAAGTATCATGAGATAACTTTTGTTATGATTTGGCGCTATATAAATAAAATTTGATTTGATTTGATTTAAAATGAGAAGCTGCATTTTAACAATGAATAAAGCTATTCATTCATTTTTCAATAGTTGATGATTTACTTTTTTCCTGCTAATTGTTAGAAGAAGCTGGAAGTATCCTATCAGCTGCAATCATAATAGAATCAGAAGTTGCTTTTTGGTGAGCAGATGACTACAGTGAATGAGTAAGAAGTATTTCTAGAGCCAGATAAGGAAGAAATATTTGCAGAGAGAGATTCATAAAACTCCCATCCTCATCTGGTTCTGTTAATATTTGGGTTTGACATTCATTTAATTAACATTCTAACAGAAATGTACACTGTCACCACTTGTATGAGTCATGCTTTGTGTCTGACCTCATACCTGATGACTGGTCCCAGCAGCAGTAGGTGCAGGAACAGAACCAGGGGCCGGTCCCGACCCAGATCCCTGTGGATGAAGGTCAGTGCCAGCTGGATGAGCACGGCTGGAACCAACACAAAAGCGATGGTGAATCCCATCCAGATTTTGTCCTCGCTTTTGTGGTACATGCTGCAGAGGACGGCGGCGGTGATGAACTCTGCGAGGTAGAGGAGGGTGGTGAGGACCACACTGAGGGGCGCATGGACCCGGCTGTGATGGACCACCAACATGACGCCGTTCTCCGCCGCGGACGCGCACTCCTGAGGGTCAATGTCCGAGATATCCCCCTCTGGCTCCTGCCTCTCCATGGCCACTTCACACATTATTTTAGTAAGATTGCACAAGTCCACTCCAGAAGCGCACGGATCCGGAGTAGAAATCAGCAGCTTTCATGCGCCATCTCTGCCAACTTTCCACCAAGTTACGCACGGACCGGTCTACATTTTGTTCGGCTTTCCTACTTTACTGCTCCACTGTTCCACTACCGCCTCCCACGGACTGTTCTATTTTCCGTGCGTGGCCTTATACCGCCCTGTGATGCCTCTGTGTCCGCAGTGATCAGCCCTGTTGTTCGCCAAACTTCAGCCGCGTCACGCCGTCGCTTCAGAATAAAACCCAGCCGGTGATCGTCGTCCGAACCTGGAGCGGATCCGCAGCCTGAGGACGGAACACGCGTGTGGACTTTGGTCTGAGACACACGGAGGGTTCATGGGGTATTTGAGGGAGACGAGGGGCGGCTGTTGCTGGAGCTCTGGGTGTCTCCGTGTCGGCATACTGGAGCAGGTTGCGCTTTCGGGGTTTTCAGTCAGAGCTGGAGCTGCGTCAAGTCGGACACAAACAGGCAGGGGCACAGGAAATGACGACAAACTACTGTCAAAGTTAAAGAGAAAACACATGCCATCCAGTCAGACAGGAATACAAATACACAAAGTCTGTGTCTGCTCAGAATGAAGCCATTTCACTCTTATATATCCCTGGAAATTGCAGGAAAAACTGCTATAAAGTCATATCAGTATTTTAATACTAAGAAGAGGATTAGGGCCACTGGAAAAAAATTAAGCTTCAATATATATTTTTATTATCATTCTGAGAAAAGTCATAATTCTGAGAAAAAAGTAAGAATTCTGCCTTTTTTTTTTTCAAAATTCTGACTTTAATCTCAGAATTTTGACTTTTCTCAGATTTGTGACTTTTTTCTCATAATTTTGACTTTAATCTCAAAATTCTGACTTTTTTTCTCGGAATTCTGACTTTTTTCTCAGATTTTTGACTTTTTTCTCAAAATTCTGACTTTCTGACTTTTTTCCTCAGAATTCTGACTTTAATCTCAGAATTCTGACTTTTTTCTCACAATTCTGACTTTTTTCTCAGATTTTTGACTTTAATCTCAGAATTCTGATTTCTGTCAGAGTAATGATAATGATAATAATAATAATAATAATAATAATAATAATAATAATAATAATAATAATAATAATAAAACATATTGGACCTTAACCCCCCCCCCCCCCAGTGGCCCTAATCCTCTTCCTTATAATTTGCACTTCATTTATATATATTTTTCTGTCTTTTACTTTTCACAAAATATAAAACTGTACAGAGTTCACCAGGTTTGATGAACACTCCTGCTTCTTATGTCAATATAAAAGGCTCATTCTAAGATTAAAAAAAAAAAATGCATTCACAAAATTAAAATCCAAGGGCTTGTTATTTGCACCTCGTTTGTGTGCAACCACAATGTAAATATGAAAATAATATTTAATTTTGAATTCTAATTCTATATTTATATAAATACCACATTTCTTATATTTCTCTTTATTTTTCACTTTTCACTTGTTTGTTGTTTTTCTACCTGTCTTTCTCTGCACTTGCTTGTTACATGTCGCTGCTCTTAACTGTGAAATATCTCCACGGTGGGATAAATCTTATCTTATCTTATCTTATCTTATCTTATCTTATCTTATCTTATCTGTATTTTTTCATATGTTTGTGTCCTTTTCTTATGTTTATGCAGGTTTTGTTTCCTAGTTTTGATTGGTTTTTCTTGTACATAATATTTCATTGCATTGTTGTCTCTGTATTAACCAGCATATGACAAATAACAATCTGAATCTGACCACTATTTTGTGCTTTTTATGCATTTTTTTTTTTTTTTTTTAATTATTATTATGCAGGCTTTTACTGTGTGTATATTAATTTGCACTCCAGAACCTTTCTGTGATGGTATTTACCCTTAGGGACCCCTCAGACCATTTTTGTACATTTTTATCGTTTTATGTTTTTATCTGGTGATCATTTTAGCTGTTACAGCTCATGGTAATAATTTCTGCAAGAATGTGTCTTTACTGCATCAAATATAAATTGCTCTTCCAGGTCTATTAATCATTACTGCCACTTCTTGCACCCTCTTTTTGCCATAAATGTACATGCAAAAAAAAAAAAAAAAAGTAAAATCATCATATATCCATATTTTTCTGCTTTCTTCTGCATGATTCTTTAAAACCATTTCAGCTCTGCACAAAAATACCAAAAGTTCAGTCATTTTTCAGAATTTTAACCCTTTAAATGCCAGTTTGAATACATGATATCGCTCTTGTTACTTGTGAAAAAAGGCACAAAAAATGTATGTAATGAATAGTGGGGATGGGGGCATTGCTGGTAATTAGAGTCTTTGATAAGTCAATAAGTAGCAACAATATTGATTTTATTGCATTAGCAGTTTTTATGTGAGATTAAAAAATGTGATTTCAATGTAAGTCAATGAGGTATTTTTTACCATGAGGATCCTTCATTGAACAAAAACTGCTAGAACAATGAAATCAGTGTTATGGTTAATCTTTGTGATATTAAACAATGCTACATCCCTCCACAATGTATTATATAGAAAAATATCTGTTTTGTGTTGTTTTTGTTTCACTGAAAACAAGTGGCATCATGTATTCAATCTGGCATTTAAAAGGTTAAAATTCTGAAAATAACTGAACATTTGGTAGTTTTGAGCAGGGATGAAGTGGGTTAAGAGATTTACGCAGAAAAAGAAGAAAAAAAAACATTGATGTAGGATGATTTTACAGCAGTTTTTTTTTTTGCACGTACAGAGAATGCAAGGTGGTGAAATGTATAAAAGACCTGCAAATGTATCTGATGTCAGATTGAAATAAAGTTAAAAAAAAAAAAAAAAATTAATAATAATAAAAGACACATTCTTTCTGTAACCTGTAACAGCCATAATGATGAAAAAAAATTAAAAATGAGTTTCAATTGTTGATTAAAAAAAAAAGTTAATTTCATCACAGAAATGTAGTTGGAATGGGAATTACTATACACACAGAATAAGCCTGCTTATACTGTGTGTAATCAGGCTCGACAGCTCATCTTCTAAGCCATGACACACATCCTCCAACACCCCAGATTTTGATATTAAATGCCTTGATTTCTCTTTTGTAAATTCTATACCTCTCAAATTCCTGCCTTAAACACTAAACTGTAATATCTTTGTCGCATAAATGAATCAGAGGTTCACATACTTTTGTTACATTTATGTATGTAAATTAGATCATTTCCCACAACAAATAAATTCACAAGTTTAATTTTTTTTGTCTCATCCTGATCATATTTAGGCTGTGTTTATGGAAGAGAGAGAAAATCTAAAAAGGTTTACTGAGCGCCACTGTTTCTATATTTGTATCATGAGTCATCTGCTATTACTGCAGTGTTACTGCTACTAAAAACAGAGGAAGAGAAGGTTATATTTCTACTACTATATAAGCCTCCTGGATTCATTTACAAAAAACTATTAACTGGCGACAAAAATTGGTAAAATGTAATGTAAGAACTAGATGTTAACCCTTTCATGCATGAATTATGAGAACCTTAATCAAGAATTTTTTTCTGGAGTGTTTTTATTCCTCTTTAGGCATGAAAAAAAAAGCGATAGATTTTTTATGAATCTATTTAATCACAGAGTTACAAAAATGTTCACTCAGCTGGACACCATGCGTTTAATTTTAGAAGCAATGAAACATGTATTTACTGATATACTACATGAAAACTATGAAATAAAACATTTTTAATGCTGCTAATCTGATGTGTTCTCACATTTTAACATACCTGCATGGAGATAATATGCAAAAAAACACACAACTTTTTGTTTACAAAAAAAACAAACAAACCCAAAACTGTTTATTTCAGTCTAGTAACAATTAGCAATTTTTTCCATTCGAACATGTTACTGCAGATCAGGTTTATCTACAGTAAAGTTACAGTAATGGTATGAATTGCAGCATATGGGATGATGCACAAAACAACAAATCCATAAATATTCAAGAAAACATCTTTGATCAGCTGTCCACTGTAGTGACCACTATGCATGAAAGGGTTTGGCCCAGGGGCCAAAGCCAAAGGTTCCAGTCCGGCCCGCGGGATGAATTTGCAAAAATTACACTTCAGATATTAACAATCAAGGATGTCGAACTCGTTTTAGTTCAGGTTCCACATACAGGACAATGTGATCTCAACTAAAATAATAGCATAATAACCTATAAATAATGACTCCAACTTTTCTTAGTTTATTGCGAAAAGCATTATATTGCATTACACCTATAAATAATGACAACTCCATATTTTTCTCTTTGTTTAGTGTAAAAACTTACATTAAGTTATGGAAATATTAACATTTACAAACTATCCTTTTAACAGTAAAATATGAAAAACCTGAAATTTTGTAGGTAAAATTTTAACATTATACTTCCTGTTATTAAATATTTTGTGCCTTTGTAGATCCAATCCATAATATGCATGTATAAATGTTAAAATTGAGGTGTAATATAGTTAAAATTGAACTTATTTTTCTCAAGAAATCTCAGTCAATATCAGTTTGTAAATGTACGTATTTTCATAATTTAATTTTGATTGCACTTAAACAAAGAGAAAAATTTGGAGTCGTCATTATTTACAAGTTATTCTTATGCCATTGTTTTACTGGTCCGGCCCACTTGAGATCAATTCGGGCTTAATTTGGCCCCTGAGCTAAAATGAGTTTGACTCCCCTGCCTTAAAGTGAATTTAGTTGCATAGTCATGAATGATCCAGTGTTTATTAACAGGTTTTACAGCACTTTTATTGCATTATTGTTTGTGTTTTATGGTGTTTTATTCTGTATGTCTCTCTCCAGGGACGGGGTTTATACTTATAGACTAGATGCTTATATCCTTGTTAAATATATTATGTAAAAAAAAAACAAAAACAAAGCATTGCAATATTACCAACATAAATATTCTCTTAATTTTCAGTGCTGCAATGAGAGCTGCAATGGAAAACACACAGCGGCTGTATTACACTAGTGTTTGTCCTCTCCAAATGAAAGCGCTGTGCCGTGGAGGGCGAGCAATGAGGGATCACATACTCTCTGCTTCCATTTTTAGTTTCCACCAGTAGGGCAGACTTGGCCTTGTTATAGTGACCTGAAGGTCTGAGAGCGAACAGGTGCAACACTCACACACCGGATCAGTTAGAAAACTCCCACTCGATCTTCTGAGTCACTTTCACAAACTTTCACTCTCATCATATTAGTATTTGTATTACTTTGTGACCCAAGGGAAACGAACCAGTTTGGTGTTTGCTCAACTGCTTATGCAAATACAGACAATATATATTTGCAAACCTTGAGAACGGTGCAATCTGTGGCAGCGTCCCTCATATTTTCATTGCAAAACCTTTCTCTTTTCTGTTTAGTTAATAGACGTGTTGACTAAAAAATAAAAACACTTCTCTAAAATAGCTTTAACTTCCAGTGTTTGCGTCATGACTTACAAAACTAGTCTGACATTGTGTTATTTCCCCTTTAACAACAGAAGGTCTTTGTTTTGTTGTCGATACAGTTTCAACATAGGAGAACCACAGCACCGACATGACGACCTCTTTTTGTCTCCCTGATTTCATCTGAGTGTGTGATCTGAGGACAGCGTTGTGAGAAGGTCAAAACACTCTGCTGAGACGTGTCATTACTAATGAATGTGTTTGGTGAAGCAGTGGTGTGGGTCAGTGGCTTCAGACAGACAAGGAAGTACAAGACCAAAACCCTGTTGCAAAGCTTTACAGGCTGTAAAGTGTTACCAGTTAGACCAGTATGTGTGCTATTATGGTTCTGGGCTATCGATGTGATATTATCATTGTTTAATAGGGCTGCAGTTAACAATCATATCCATCGTTTTCTTGATTAGTCAGTAAATTGTATGGTCAGAAATGTTTCTTCCTCACATTATTCCACACAGTTGCATCCTAACAGCACATACTGTTTGTACTGTTACTGCACTGGTCTGTACATACTGTGTTTTATATTTCTTTCTGTATTCATTGTACATAGTCTTGATACACCAATTCTTTACTGTTTCTCATATTGGTGTACATATTCTTGAGTGTTTTTGATATTGCATTTTCTCTTTTAATTGTATCTAGCCAAGAACTACCTCTAAGAAAAATGTCGTTTTGTGCATTGTGCACATAATAACAATAAACATTCTTGAATCTTGAATCTTCAAATTGTCTTGTTTGATCCATAACCTGAAGATATTCATTTTGCAGCTACAGAGAAATGAAGTAACTGATAAGTATTCACAATCTAGAAAATTGATGAGCAACTTAGTGGAAAGCTGGGAGTCAGTAGTTTACATAATACACTGATATCTTTCACAAACTGTTCATAATATTTAGAAAAGGAAAATCCAACAGCGACCCAGATTGCAAAATCAGCAATCGCAGTTCTTTGGAGCATGTTTGCAATGTGGGGAATGGGAGTGTGTGGGGGGTGTGGTGACTGTTCTCAGCTGCTGCTGTTTTTGCTGTGTGTGTACATGTGTGGGGGTGTTCGTGTGTTGTATCAGCTGACACAGAGCTGTGGTCACACACTGGGATGCGTCTACTCAGCAGACCAGGCCAGTTCCTGATTGGATGTTGGTCTAATGAGTTAATGAGATAAAGCCTGCATAAAAACAATGACTCTGCTGCCAGTACACATTTATTTTCCCAAAGTATAATTACGTTATGGCTGCAGAAGCTCTCCCTCTCAGTCCACTGTCTAATTGTTCCACTGTTATATAAACATTAGGATAATAGTGATTAGTAATGGGAACTTCTGGGTGTGGAAGCTGCAAAACGTGTGTATCTCTGAAGAACATGTGTGTTTATTAATAACATGACTGAATTTTACCTGCATGAAAAGATGCACCTTAGCTTATCTTGAACATAGTATCACTGTTTTGTTTAAACTGTGAGGTAAACATACAAGTTTTTGGCAACACATGCCATGTGAATGATGCCATCTAGTGGCAGGAGCTGCATAGCCACAGTGCTGATATAATTATTGAATTAAATACATTATGTAATAATTTGATCCTCTGTAAATATCAAATTGAATCTCTGGTGTAATCCAATATATAGAGATACTTAATGATGCTGACCTCCCAGTAAAGGTTTCCATGTTTTAGTTTCCATTAAACTGTGTAAAGCAATTTTGTTTATGTATAACAGGAGTTGAATAGGAAATGACTAACAGGGCTTTTTTCAAGGACCTGATCTACATTTGCAGTAAAAATGAAGACCCTGATTTCAACTTTTAGATTAACTCTGACAAAATGTCTTTAGAAAGTACAGTTATTGATATCCATTCATTGTATTTTAACCCTTTCAGGCATGAATTATTAGAACCTTTGTCAAGATTTTTTTCTTGAGTGCTTTTATTCCTCCTTAGGCATGAAAAAAAAAAATTGTGATTGAGTTTTTTTTTTTTTTTTCATGTAGTCACAAAAATGTCCATGCATTTAATTTTTGAAGTAAAGAAATGTGTTTAAAACCCAATATCAGAAAGTGAGATAGAAACAATGAAATAAAAACATTTTAATCCTGCTAATCTGATGTTTTCTCACATTTTAACATATTCTAATGCTAGTTATTACTCACTTCATGTAAATAATATGCAAAAAACAAAAACAAAAACAAAAAAAAAACTTTTTGTCTTACAAATAACAATTGATTTACACTTAAACATGTTAGTGCAGATCAGGTTTATCTAGAACAGCAAAGTTACAGTAATGGTCTGAATGTTAGTGTATGAGATGATGCATAAGTGTCCACTGTGTTGGCTGATATGGAACTAAAACAACAAAAACCCATGAATATACAAGAAAACAGCTGAAGAATAACTGTCCAGCGTAGTGACCACTATGCATGAAAGGGTTAAACCTTCAGAAAACACATTTGAGGGAAACCCTAATTTTCAATGTTGTAGAGGTACATGAAAAAAAAAATCCAGACAGGACATGAGGCATAAAGGAGTAAAAACATGACAAAACATATGATAATAACAACTGTAAATGTCGTCACAGTTGTAAAATAAGGTTAAAAAAAGACAAAGTTAAAATGAGCATTACATAAAAACACTTATGAACAAGAGTAATGAAAAAAAAGGAGAAATGAATCCTTGAAGTGATATTAATGAAGAGACCTTAAATGATTGTTGAAGCCGATGTGGGGAAAACTAACTATTTATGCACTGTTATGTATTTATTGTCAGTTATGGTTTTTACCTAAAGCAATTATAAATAATAAGGGAATAAATAAATGTTCTTTTCCCATTTTTGTGTTGACAGGTTCTTAATCATCAGGTGCAACTAGAAATATTGCACCAATAATCATAAAAATGTGAATTTTCGATCTGTATCAATCACAAATAATCCATTACTGTCTTCATTGACTGTAATAAAATGTAATACTCTGTCTCTTCATTTTCCAAATTGAATATTTACAGTTTTATTTGTGAAATTACATACTTACCCAACTCGATTCAATATTTAATATGTAAATAACTGTGTTCAAGTTAGGTGCAAATTGTACATTGTAGTGTGACACTGATAGGTCATTATTATGGTGAAAGGGTCATTATCTGCCTACAAGTGACTAAATCTGTCCAAACACTATGTCTGCTACTGCTATCAGACTCAACAGGTAAAGGTCACAGCATGTCACACATCACACCACTCCACATTTAGGCCTTCTAGACAGATCTGTGCACCTTCGTTTGGTTTAAAGAGGAATCACCTCATCCAATCGGGGAAGCTATTAGACCCAGCAGCCTCTGTGATTGGACACCACATACCAATACCACATTTCCCAGGTTGCACCTCCCACATGGGGTGACCAGAGGATTACTGTGAGCCTGATTAGTTTGTATCTGTGGTCCAGGATGTTAGTAGAGGTGTGCACCAAAACAAATGAATGGACATAGACTTACTTCTGTAAGTATCTGTTGCATTTCTTCTACATTAATTAACTTTTAACATATTAAATATAAATGTCATACAGTGGTTATTCAGTGGTGTGTGATTAGTGGTTTTGTCTCCACTGGGTTTAAAATACTTCACTTGTTTTATATATGAATGCTTTTTGCTTTGTTCTGTTTCTCCTTATTGGCTTGAAATTAAGAAATATTAAAAACAGTTTACATGTTGGTCATAAACGCTAAGAAATCTACTGTGAAAGTGTCCTGTTTTGTAGAAACAGTGCAACATTTTTATTATGTTGAATTATGATTTTATTATACTGCCAACCATCCACATTTATAGATTTGCTTTGTCTTTAATATTCCCTGTTTTCAATATATTTTTTGCTTTTTTAACTCAACATTTATTTCTACCAATGGTGGACCAGTGAAACAAACTCCATCTGGAACTCATAATATCTTAGAAAAAATACCTTCTATATCTTATGTAATAAATGTAACATCTTTTAACTGATTTTTTTTAAATGATGTGAGTTAAAATATGTTTTGGGATATCTAAATTATCAAATAGTCCGCCTTTCAATATTCTGGACTGTGAACAGGTTTTGTTTTTTGCACTTTGAATATATCAAACTGTGATTTCATATATTGGAGTAAAATTCTCCTCTTACTCATGGGATTTGTTGTTTTCATGTGTAAGTGGAGGAACATGGTGTCTGCCCTGTGCTTTAAAGCTGAACAAATATGGGTCAGCTTGTTAACAACACTTTAAAAGCAGGACACTCTAAACTGGCTTTAGCAGATTACAGAGCCTGAACAGATGCACTGGACATAGAAAGATCTAGTTGGGTTTTTTTTAGCACATGTTCTGACACACCTGCTGCATACTCAGTCTGCTACGGGACATGAGGTAATCAATAATTCCCTGGAGATGACAATTACAACAGAGATTTGAGTCTCATGCTCCATCTGACTTAACTGATCAATGTGGCGAGAAAAAAAACTCACGGGATAATGTATATCTCTGGTACGATTGAGATCACATGCTTTTTTTTGGTTTCTTCTTTTTTTTGTCCATTAACTCATAAAGACCCAAACAGCCACTGAACTGAACTGATCTAAACAGTTTAATACCTGTTGATCCACTAATCCTATCAATCCATGTAAATAATTGGTGTAAAATACAGTTTGTCATCTTTTCAAGGTTATCAGATATGACCCATTTGGACGTTCAGAGGCTCTGTAGTTACCGTGGAAACACCGTCATCTTCTACAACACTGGTTCACCAATAAAACCCATGGAGCTGGATAAATGACAGTGGATGGAGACACTTAGTTTAGGTTCAGTTGATGATAAATTTTACAGAAAAGTCACATTTTCTTCAGTTTTCTCTCTTTCTGATAGAACAACCCTCAATTTTAATCTGAATTTTTATGAACATCTACATGATCAGTAAATTAAATATAGGAAAATACTTAAATTTCACTGGAAAAAAAATCAATATTCAGAGGAGAATATTGTAATAAATGATGATAAATCAATAAGAAAGGCTAAATAGAGGGAAAAATTCATTTGGGAACTGCTGCCAAAGTAGCACTGGGTCATTATGGGTTAAACGTAATGTAATTCACCAGTAAAACCCATGGAATTGGATCATTGACAGTGGATGGAAACACTTGTTCTTACATTCAGTGAGCAATATCTTTGCTGAAAAAGTCACTTTTTCTTCAGTTTTCTCTGTTTTGATATCATTGCCTCTGCCAAAGAGGTTATGTTTTTGCCGGCGTTGGTTTGTCTGTCTGTCTGTCCATGTCCAAGATAACTCAAAAAGTTATGGACAGATTTGGATGAAAATTTCAGGAAATGTTGATACTGGCACAAGGAACAAATTATTAAATTTTGGTGGTGATCGAGGGGGCACTGATCTGCCTTGGTGGAGGTCTGCGCTCTCCGAGTTATTTTCTAGTTAACTTTGAATTTACTCCGAGTTTTCATGAACATCTGTATGATCAATGAATTGAATATAGGAAAATACATGATTTACACCAAAACATGCCAAATAAAAAAGATATATACATATATATTTTTTAAACTGGTGATAAATCAATTAAAAAGGGTAGAAATAGAGGAAAAAATCATTTGGGAACTGCCTCAAAAGTAGCACTGGGTCTTTATGGGTTAATGGTTATCAGCTACGGGGAATTCAAAGAAATATTAATGTTTCTGGTACAATTGAGATTACATGCCATTCTTTTTTCTTTTTTGTTTGTAATTGGTTATCAATCTATGAAGCTACAGGGAATTAGCTGTGAAATTAGAATAAGCTACAGGATGCTAATTATAGTGTGTTCAGAGGCACAGAGAAAGAGAAACTTGGCAGGAAAACCATGCCCTGGAGTGACCATCTGTAGAAGACTCCTAAGCCTACGTGAGACAGACACAAAGCATCTTTATAGCGGACCTGTCTGTAACCCTACAGTGACTCAGTGACCAGTCATATGTTTGTGCCTGTAAGTGAATCACACTAAGGTTTACCATCTGCTTTCAGGTACCAGTTTCAGAGAAAATGGTGGCCACTGTGCTCACCTTGCTCACCTCAAGTAAACATGTTCAACCTGATGAGCAACTGCTGCACATGGGTTTCCAAGATACAAGAGCCGATCAGGTGAGAATATCGGAATGACTGAAAAATGGAATGAGACGATTGTGATCAATAAACAGCATGAGATAGGTTTTATAGTTTAAAACCACAACTACAATCAAACCACACAGATTTATCAAATGTAGCCAAAGAAAGTTATTTTGCTGTTTCCTGTCTTTTTAAGGAAATTAACTTACGTAAACGTATACAACACTTGAGAATGAGATGAGAAGATGAGGGCAGCTTAACAAAATACCAAATAAACAACACATGACAGGAAAAAACAATAAAAAGAACAGTAAAAGTTACCTCTTTTACTGTTCTTATCATTTGCACTTCAGAGCATTAGAGTTCTGTTCTGTTTATTAATTCCACATGGCACCGTTTATGGTTATTTAGGTTTCCTATTAAAGCATTAAGATGAAATCCAGTGTCTGACTGAAATGCACTTTTGTGTGTCTTTCTCTGCAGGAAAGTGACTGTCCTTGTGGTTGGTCTTGACAAAGCAGGAAAAACATCCTCCATCAGAGGGATGTTAAGAGGTAAATCACCAGTGATTATATATATGGTTTTACCTTTATACATAGATAAAGAACAAACACCACCCCATATGAAAAAAAGCCTAAATTTACAACCAAAAAATACAGACAAAAAACACAACTCGAGCTTCTTAACTCTGAATACAGCAGTAAATCAAATATCTCAGGGTTTGGACCAAGTAAAATATGTAAGAATCATTTGAGAATGATATTTTGATATTCATCGCTATTTTCTGACATTTTATATACTAAAGAACAGATTCATTAAAAATAAAAAATAATCATTAGCTGCAGATAAGTTCTAATATGAAGTTCTGCTACTGATAACACCGTTTCACTGCATTCTCCCTGATACATTAAAAAAAAAAGAAAAACAATAATTCTTTATTATTAAAATTAAACAAAGTCCAATGTATAGAAAGAAAGTAATGTGACTTTTATATTGTTTTTTTGTATGACATTGCTTTTTTCACACACTTTAGATTAGATTAGTAACATATTAAAAGTTAATCGCATGTGTCTTTAATTTGGAGCAAAATTAAAGCACTCATCTTTTGGATGAAAACTTGATTCGACTAAAATCAACCCAGATTTTCTTGACGTAATCCACTCATTTTCCCTGTCTGCTCCAGTCCCTTATGCTGTGGAGGCAGGACCCACCCACGGCTGTGTCCGAAATGAGCTGAGGGTGGAGAACTACCTGGTCACTCTGATGGACGTGGGGGGGTCAGTGGAGTCGAGGGGCATCTGGAGGGAACTCTGTGGAGAGGCCCATGGAATCATCTTCGTGGTGGACTCATGTGACCGGCAGAGGATCAAGGAGGTCAAGGAGGTTCTGGCCGACCTGTTGAAGCAACCGAGAGTGGCAGGAAAACCCATATTGGTGTAAGTAGGCCATGTCAGGGGTTCCCAAAGTGGGGTATGCATACTCCTAGGGGTACTTGGAAGAAGCCCAGGGGGTACTTGACATTTTTTTTTGAAAAATACAATAAATAAGTCATCATGTACTGAATACAAAATAAACGATGAGAGTTAATGGTGAAATATAAAACACAATCAATACATTCATATAATAGTTCTATTGTCAATCATCTCGTTTAAGCTTTGGTAACATTTTAAGAACATTCCTATTTTAAAATATTCAAAATGAGTTTATTTGAGTAACTAAGTAATTATTTTTTGTTGATGAAAGGTTCATTTCGTAATTAATGACCAATTTATTTATTTTTCTTATCAATGAAAGAGGGCACTTTTGCACACAAAATTTACTGACATTTATTTGTATTATTATTATTATTATTATTTTTTAAATGTACTACAGTTAAATATATGTTGTTTGTTTACAAAGTTTTGAAAATGTAAACAGACACTTTTGGCACAGGAACAAATTTTGCCTAATTTTTTTTCAATCAAAAAATGCTGAAGCAGGAGTTGGGGATACTTGGCTATAAAAGTATATTTCATGGGAGTACTCCACTGTTAAAAGTCTGAGAACAACTGGGCTGTATTAAACTACATACCTGTCCTGTATACAGAATGACGCAACACACTGGTGGTGTAAACAGTGCCCTCTGGTGGATGTTGACAGTAAATAGTCACCACTAAAATCTTTAGAGGTTTAATATACTGTGTCTGGTTCTTTCTCAGGTTGGCCAACAAACAGGACAAAATGAATGCTTTACTGGGAAGTGAACTGATTGAGATTCTGTCTCTGGAGAGGCTGGTCAACCAGAGCCGCTCTCTGTGCCATATTGTAAGTATGAAATCCACTGTAGAAGAAGGATATACTTTACTGAAGCAAGAGTCTCAAATCAATACTGTAAATCAGAGTCAGATTTATTGGCCAAATATGTGAACACATACAAAGAATTTGGCTTTGTTTTTTCTTGGCTCATGACTTACAATTTCAACATAAAATGAACACACTTAAACATTGACCTAATATAAACAAACATTCAACTAGAGACAAGGACAACAATGGCTTGAAGAGTAGTATAAAGTAAATATAAATAACTGAGTAAATGTATACAGAGATCTGGTTTATTAAAATATATGGTTATGTATATATTATTTGTATATACAATGAGGTACAATATTGACAACATGTACAGAGTGCAAATGAGTCAGAGTTTTATACAGAGTGCAATATAAGTTTGTGACTGGATGAATTGAAGTCAGGGGTGTACTGACACTGTATGGCTCATAAAGTGTTCACCAGAGGCTGCAAAACTGGTCCAGAAGGGTCCAGTCTGGCCATTGGGATGAGTTTGTGAAATGCAAATATTACATTGAAGATATTAACAGTCAAGTGTGTCAAAACTGTTTTAGTTCAGGAGCCACATTCAGCCTAATTCAATCTCAACTGGGGCGGACCAGTAAAATACTATCATAATAACCTATAAATAATGACAACTTCAAATTTTTCCACTTTGTTTTAGTTTTAAAAAGTAAAATTACATGAAAATTTACAGACTATCTTTCATAAAAAATGTGAATAACAAGAACAAATATGAACAATGTGTCAGTGTGAAATGTCTTATACAATATTATGCTGTTACTACATGTGTTGTGCTTTTGTAAGTTGTAATGCATATATGTTAAGATATATGTTATGTTATGATAAGGTTAGGTTAGTTCATTTCAGACACAGACATAATACAAAACATATGGAATAATAATAATAATAATAATAATAATAATAATAATAATAATAATAATAATAATAATAATAATAATAATAATAAACAAATAAAAATCAAACAAAAGAAAAAAAATAATAATAATGATAAACAATAACAAAAAATCAAATAACAGAAAAAAAAAAAGGGTGAAGCATAATATTGTTAAAATTTCAAGTTATTCATGGTTGTTCATGTTATTCACTTTTTTTGTTTTTGTTTTTTTAGTGTTATTATTTCAGTGGTCTGACCCACTTGAGACCATTTTAGGCTATATGTGTCCCCTGAACCAAAATGAGTTTCAATGACACCCCTATTGTAAATACTCCACTAAGTAAAGTTTACCCATTTAAAAACTTACTTAAGTAGACATATACAATGTTTCGTCATTATATATGAAGTGTTCAGATTCATTTTACTGGTGAATTAAACCTTATTTTGTACTTTACTGCTGTAGTTTAAGGTTTCGCCTATTTGATTTACTTTCTAAACTGTTGGGTCTACAGTGCTGTTTTGTTTTGTGTAAGATCATACGTATCTTGTGAATCCCATGTATCTCTAAAAAGTCAACTTTCATGAGCTCAGTAAAATAATCCTGTATTCATTCAGTCATTCAAGATCAACACATTTGAAGATACATGGTTTTCACTGAAAGGAAAGTGATGAAAAAATGTAATCTGAAAAGTGACTAGAACTGTCAGACAAATGATGCTGAGTAAATAGTAGAATGTTTGCCTCTGAGGTGTAGTGGAGGATAAATATAAGGTTTTATAAGATGGAAATCAGTAAAGTAGAGATGATACATTTAGAGTATTTGAGTATTTAGTTCCATTTCACTACTATCAAAAAAAGCTGAACTGACATAAACAATGTGTAAATACTGAAACAGGCAGCGGATGAAAAACAAACCATACATCTACTTTGCTCATTTTATTGTCCTTGTCTTGTCAGGAGCCTTGTTCAGCCTTAATGGACCTGCGACGCTGGTCAGACAGGAAGACTCTGCGAGGCCTTCGCTGGTTACTGCGAGCTGTATCTCTGGATTATCCGGAGCTTTGTACTCGTATAGCCCAGGACAGCAACAGGCCTCTGGAGCCCAGAGAAAAGGAAAAGAATGGGAAAACAGAGAAAATTCGCAGGAAAACCAAGGTGGAACGGTGAGAGAGACCTTTAAGACCTCATACCTATCATACGTTTAATAATGAATATTTAACTGCCCGTGAAACTCTAATTTAATTTAAATGACACACTCATTATGTTTAATATGTTCTCACCTCAGAATGCGATCCAGCAAGTCTGATCTCCGTGAGGTTCATCGGCCAAAGAACAGTGAGAAAAAGACAAAGAGAGAAGGAAAACTGCAACCCATTCGAAACATGTTGCCAAAGGTTAGGAAATCAGTACTTCAGCAGATACTGTATTTCCCTAAAATAATGTCATTTGCTATGATATTGTTGGTCCTTCCCTTTTACCCAGACACACAGAGCTCTCCAACCCACTTTTCAGAGCTAATGCCACTCTGCTTCCTTCCTTGTTTTGTCTTCTATATGGCTATGAAGCTCTTTTATATGTTAATATGCTGATGCTAAGAGCCAATAAATATGTGAATGTGTTAAAGAATAAGTGCTGAATCCAACTCAAATGTTTGTAATCACAGGAGGCCACTCTGAAAAAGAAGCTGAAGACAAAGAAGAAGAAGAAGCCAGGGAAGGTTGTGGAAAGTGAAAAAGATCAAGATCTAAATGAACAGGAGGCGGAGGATGGGGATGATGTTGGTAATGAAGCAGATCAAGAACCTTCTGCTAATAGAGAGAAAGCCAGCAGCGCTCTGATCACCCCCAAAAAGGGGAAAGTGAAACGCAAAGCAAAAGTGAAAAAAGAGACTTTGGATGTGCCAGAATCACCTGACAATGACAAGAAGCCTCTCAAAGGTTAGAAATAAAGTAAATCATATATTTTATTACCCTGCCCCCTGAATGGGGAGGCGTATTGTTTTTTGGTTTGTTTGTTTGTTAACACTTTAGCAGCAAAACTATTGGTTGAATTCATACCAAACTGTGTTTATAGATTGCCAGCAACTGAGAATAGATCTGATTACATTTTGGGAGCAGTAGGTCAAAGTCAAAATTTTTTCAGTCATTTTTAAAATCTTTTTTTTTCCCATTTACTTATAATGGGCAAAATTTCAAATGTCTGTAGCAGCAAAACTATTTGTTGAATTCGTACCACGTTGGGTTTATAGATCGCCAGTGATCCAGAGTAGATGTGGTTACATTTTTGGAAAAAAATAGGTCAAAGTTCATATTTTTATGAATTTTTTAAATCCTTTTTTTCTTCTATTTACACTACCAGTCAAAAGTTTGGACTCATCTGTTTTTTCTTTATTTTCATGACTATTTACATTGTACATTGTCACTGAAGGCATCAAAACTATGAATGAACACATATGAAATTATGTAGTTAAAGAAAGTCTGACATAACTCAAAACATGTTTTATAATTTAGATTTTTCAAAATAGCCACATTTTGCTTGTATTACTGCTTTGCACATTCTTGGCATTCTCTCGATGACCTTCATGAGGTAGTCACCTGAAATGTTTTCCAATAGTCTTGAAGGAGTTCCCAGTGATGATGAGCACTTGTTGGACATCTGCGGTCCATCTCATGTCATTTAAATGAGAACGTGAGTCCAAACTTTTGACTGGTAGTGTACTTATAATGGGCGAAATTTCAAATGTCTATAAAAACATCAATTTTGTTTCAATTTACTTCAAACTTGGCACATATATAGACACAATTGATATGCTGACATCTACACATGCATAGACATGATGACATCAGCTTTATCCACGCCAAAATAAGCTACAATACATTTAGGGGCAGGGTTTGTTGTGTCTGGCATCACTTGTTGGTAATTATTTATGAGTAGAAACTTAATTATTTCCTTTGTTTTCTGTGTAGTCAAAGGAGAAAACAAGAAGAAGAAAATTGTCAAAGTAAAAAGGAAGAACAAGATCAACACAGAGGAAATGGCTGAAACTTACTCCCAGCCTGTGGATCTGTCTGCAACTTTTGGTAAGTGTCATCTGCTTCCTCTGTCGCCCAAACAGATACAGTAGCTGGCTTAAATTGGAAATGATATTGATCGCAGCTTTTATTTTAAAAGATGACCCTGTCTCCTGATAGATCTTTACCGGAAAGCAATACAGGCGCTGAAGGAACGTCAGAGTCAAGAACGGTGAGACGGAACATGACATGAGGATCGTCTTTATCCCCATCACTACTGGAAATACACCAACAGATCCACTTCATACACACTTCAGCACCAGACCTGAACCCTGAACCTTTGGGATAAAACAAACTCAACTGAGTAATGAAGGGCAGGTCTCGATAATCATGTCATAATGTTGAAAACAACACTGATAACATGAATTTCAAAAGCATCGACTGAACATGAAATTGTACACTTGGCCAAAATGTTTGTAAATCTATGCAGTTTTTGACAAAAACATGTTTTTTAACTGTATTTTTTAAATTATTATATTTACCATTTATTATTTAGCAGTGAGCAGTAAAATAAGCAAAATATGTGTTGCTGAAATGTTACATGAACTTATCAAACATTAACCCTTTCATGCATACTGGTCACTACAGTGGACAGCTATTCTACAGCTTTTCTCTTCTATATTCATGGATTTTGTTGTTTTCGTTGTTTTGTTTTTTTCACACATATCTTTATTAAAGTTTTAAGACACTACATATCTTTTCTGACATGAATTGGTAACATTTTGAAGATCTCTTCTGAGCATAAGCCCCTAGAATCACAAAGCCCTCCCCATAGTTTTCACACAGTTTATCAGTAAATACATGTTTCTGTGCATCAAAAATTAAATGTGTGGTGTCCAGCTGAGTGGACATTTTTGCAACTTCATGAAAAATAGGTCCATAAGAATTTTTTTTTTTCATTATTATTTTTTTATGTATTTTTAATTTTTTTAAAAAATTATTTTAATTTAATTTTATTTTTTTAAATTTATTTTTCAGAAGAAAATTTTCAATCGCATTGTTTTTTTCATGCCTGAAGAAGAATAAAAACACTCAGGAAAAATTTTTTGATTTAGGTTCTCATAATTCGTGCATGAAAGGGTTAATAAACATTTTGTCATAACTTGTTTGCCTGATGTGATAAAAATATTCACTGCATAAATACTTTTGACCACAACCATAATCTTTCACTGATTTTGACATATTTCTCCGTGCTTGCCATATAAGTTTACCAACCTTCACAATCACTCATCAGTTTTGTCATGATTTAACATATGGCATGATAGGTTTGAGTTTTAAGGCTTCTGGCTATGTCTGATATTTTTCATTTTCAACCACAAACTCTTTGTTGTACTGTCCTACATTTAATGATGATCACTAACTTCTATCACAAAAAGTTTGGTTTATAGTGCATCATATAAAACAACTGAATTTTCCACAGCATCATTAAAAATTGCCATATTTATGAAAAAAGCTCGTCTTGGAAGTTTGCAAAGCATCAAACCAAGTAACGATTTGGAGGTTTTGAATCACATACAGCATCTCATTTAGAGTCGGTTATTAATTTATTTCGCAATTCTCCATTTTTTTTTTTTTACTATTTAATTTAGTCTACATGCAATATGTGAAAATGACAATTAAATGTGCTTCATTTTATGTGGAGGCAACACCACTGAAAGAGCAAAAACACAGGGCAGGAGAATTTTTTTGTATCTCATTATCTCTGAAAACACTACTACTACTACTAGAAATAATGATAATAATGATAATAATAACAATAGTTATCCTAGGATATCTTTGTAACACTGCAATGTTTTGTTGAGATTGATTTGATGTGTTTGTTTAAATGTATGGCTCAATTTTCTCGATTTCTTATGTTATAACCTATTTGCATTTTTTGTGAAAGGATAATTTGTAAATGCAACAATTTTCACAATGTAATTTTACTTTTGCATTTTTTCACATTAAAACAAAGAGAAAAAAAAAAAAGTTGTTATTTATAGGTTTTTATACTATCACTGTACTGGTCTGGCCCACTGGTCCATTGGGCTTTGTGTTGCCCCTGAACACCCTTGACTGTTAATATTCATTCATTCATTTTCTGAACTGCTTTCTGAATGATGTGTTACACATAACTATGGGCGATATAGATGAATTTAAGCAGCATTTGGACAGTAGTAGGAAGCCAGAGTACCTGGAAAGAACTCAGGCAGGCCTGGAGAGAACATGCAAACTCCTCATAGAAAGGTTGGTAGCCACTGCACTACAATTTTGGTGGTGCAGTGGCTAGCAATTTTCCAGTTCTTCCAAACTAACAGCACTGTCTCCACCACCTATTTGTGGATCTGAGTCACTTAGCTTTTCCACACAGACAATTAAGATACCATCCTTGCCACTGGTTATTAAATGCCATGCAATTTAAAAAGATGGAAAAATACAATAGGAATATTGTAAAAGATAAATTATAATATAATACAAAAGATATAAATCAAACCTATTTACA
Source organism: Sphaeramia orbicularis (assembly GCF_902148855.1). Taxonomy (NCBI): domain Eukaryota; kingdom Metazoa; phylum Chordata; class Actinopteri; order Kurtiformes; family Apogonidae; genus Sphaeramia; species Sphaeramia orbicularis. The sequence continues at coordinate 22,691,439 of NC_043966.1, forward strand.
ATAGCAGCAGATACACCAATAGTGCAATGTGTAATAAGGTGCAGAGGATAGTCAGTAGCAGATGCAAGAAATAGAGTGTGTGTCTTATGTGTGCTGCTGCTTTATGCCTGTTTTTTTTTTTTTTTTTTTTTTTTTTTTTTGTATGTGCATTTTTAATTACCTTGTATTTCTGTCATTTCAGTTGCCATTTTTATGTAGTTATGGCTGTACATTCTGTTTCATCCCTACTGCCAGTTAAGGCACTTATGGAACACACCCCCTATACGGATAAGTGAGTGATGAGGCTGAAGGCAGAAGGTTGGGTTCCGTAAGGGGGGGGGGGGGGTAAACATGACAAATTCATGGGTCCCAGCATTCCCAGAGGTCCCAGTGGATATAGGTTAGAAGTTGTGAAAATTTCATGTCAGCTCTTGAGTAAAAGAGAGGCAAAGAAGCCAGAAGTCGGACCAGGTTAAATAAAGTTGAATAATAATAATAATAATAATGATAATAACAATAATAATAGTGCCAGGCACAACAAACCTCTCCCCACGCATTTACTGTAGCTTATTTTGGCATAGATAAAGCTGATGTCATCATGTCTATGCGTGTGCTGAGGTCAGCACATCAATTGCTTCTATATATGTGCCAAGTTTGATGAAAATTGATGTTTTTATAGACATTTGAAATTTCGCCCATTATAAGTAAAGGGGGGAGGGGGTGTTTAAAAATTCATAAAAACATTTTAACTTTGATGTATTTTTCCCAAAATGTAGTCTGATACAATGGGTCAGCGGCAATCTATAAACCCAGTTTGGTATGAATTCAACCAATAGTTTTGCTGCTAAAGTGTTAACAAACAAACAAACAAACAAACAAACAAGTGTTCAGAGAACGCAAACCTCCGTCAAGCACCCCGAATGGTGTGCATGTGTGGATTGACTCTTTCTTTTTAAATTAAACAGTTTCAAGGTTGTTCTACAGCAGAAAAAGTTCAAGCTTAGTACCAGTCATGTATATGTCAAATTATATTAAATTCCAATCAATATTTGTGGAGTTATACTGAAAAATGTGTCATAAATGGGATTTTCAATGTTAAATTAAAATGTCCACAGAGTCCACATTCCACAGTGGATGTGGACAATTTTGTGCCAGATACAAGATACTGTTATAAGCTACGGGTGTATCAAATTAGAGGCTATTCAGAGTCGTTTTGAATTTTTTATCAATTTTCGAAAATTGCTCAATGATGAGAGATAGGAAAATTTGAGGTTTTGTGACTTTGCTGTGACCTTGAACTTTGGCCTACCTGGCCCAAAATTTTATGGGTTCGTCCCAGGGCTTAGGCCTATCTGTGGGTAAAATTTGGTAAAGGTGGTTGCAATAGTTTTCCTGTAAAGTTGCTAACAAACAAACACGCAAACAAACAAACACACAAAGCAAAGTGATCACAATACCTGCTGGCGGAGGTAACAAACGAACAAACCGAGCCAAAAACAATACCCCTTGTCTCCCTTTTTGGGGGCGGAGTAATAAATAAAGATTAAAATATTGAATATTTTATTGCACTTGTAGTCATGGACTCACTACCGTATGTCAGTGTGAGTTTTTGGGGTAAAGTTTCCCTGTTGCTCAGTGTCCCCTGTCCACCTCTGGATGGTGGACCCCCCCCCCCCTCAGGGACCTGCGTCCAGGCCGCCGCCATCTTGGTCCCTCCTCCTGAAGCCCATCCCCCTGGCGCATCTTCACCGGGAAACCGTCCGACTTCCATTCACTCCGGTGGGAAGCGGCTGCCTGCGAAACATGGCCTCACCAAGGACAATAACTATTGTGGCCCTGTCTTTCGCACTGGGTTTATTCTTCGTATTTATGGGAACCATTAAACTCACTCCGAGACTAAGCAAAGACGCGTACAGTGAGATGGTGAGTAGACGGTTGGTCTGTGGAGGAGCCATTGTTCTGTTGGTGCAGACACGAAAACCTCTGAGGCTCGAATAATGTGTGGAGATGCTGACCTAAATAGTAAAAGATACGGAACATGAACGCTGTCGATATCGAGTTACTCGTATTATTTGCGTCCGTGAAGCCTTTATCTCCCAGTGGAAACTCGAATGTAAAATGTGATACAGCAGCTACATTCACAGGTGTAGTTAGCATTAAAAGGCCTGTGTTTTATCATAAAGCGGAAAACACTTAGCTATGATACTCAAAGGAACAAAATGAGACGGCCATTAGGTAAAAAACAGTCAAACACAGATGAATAATAAATGACTGGATGCACTTCTTCCGCTTAATAAACCATCTAATGTCTGTAACTTATCAGCAGAGCTTCATCCATGCATCCGGATAATCCTCATGTTTGTTATGATCGATCTTAATCGCTCTAAATATGTTATAACACTTTAAAAGCCACATATTTTGTTTCTCTTTTATATGAAGAGCAACTTAAAAGCTGAAGAGCAATGGCGGCGCATTCGAGCAAATTCTGTGAGATGCTCCTGCCGGTGCTGATGTTGAAATGTTCTGTGAAGATGATGATGATGATGATGATGATGGCAGGCATGTGGAAGGGCTTCATCATACATCCAGATAAATAGCTCATGGAAGGAGTTTATTGTTTTGCTTGACAAATGCGTAAATTTGTGTAGATGTTCTTCAAAAGGCTAAAAAGGGAATGAGCATAGAGAGGAAATGCAGTGACATCTGGCTTGACAATGATAACCATAGATGCAGTAGTTTTTACTTTAGCTCAATGAAAGATATTGAATATGAACAATAATGTGGATTCATATACTGTATATATACTTGAATGTCAGACGAAAGCCTGCTTATTAGAATTGATTAAATTTTCATGCACAAGGTCCCAATGTGATTTTATTTTTGATTCAGTTCCCCTTAATATCCATAGTTATGTTATAATACTAAGTTTCCTTATATATGAAATACTCTCAAAGAAATAACATTATCGCCAGTACAACGACCCCTCTATCGCTTTAAGATCTAATCCTAATGCTGTTCTTTAATTTAATTTAACCATTTAGCTTTCCTCAGTGTAGAGGTGATAAATAGGGTTTACGGCTCTAGCTAATCGCTTATTATCTTCTTGATTTACAGATTAGTTGTCAGGTGTGTAACATGTCAGATGACTCATGCTCCTCGTCCTCAAATGCTTTGTTTCATCCACAACCCCAGGATATTTTTCCGGACATCAAGAAGAAGAGAAGTCAGAACTATCATTGTAGATGGAATCAGAATATTTAGATTTTTCAATAAATCCTTTCTTGAAATAGTTGATGATTAATAGGTGAGAGTCAATCAGAAATGCACTAATATGAGGGTCGATATTTGTTTAGATCAACTTATCTTGATTGGTCTTTTCACCAACAGCAGTGGCAGAAATATTTGTCTGTTGAGTTTTTTTAACCAAAATGTTTATGTTTTAATCTGTTTTCACTTAAAGCTGTGCATGACTTTCGTCACCAATTTTTCATCATATCTGTTAAACCTGAGTGATAGCCTAAGTATCCGTTAGTGTTTCTGTGATTATGCATCTGAATCACTTCCCTCACTGTGAACAACTTCGAAGTGTACTCCATCACAAGCTGTCTGTTTGTACTCATACCAAATGGAAACGGAAACCACACTGTCACTCGGGCCTTTTTTCGGAATTCCACACAGTCACAGCAGCAAGAGGCAATGAAGCTGTTTCCATGTTTGTTGCTGCTGCGGCCATACTGCAGCTGCGTGGAATGCATTTTGTAAAACAAAATTTCTGAAAAGGCCCAAGTGACATGGATTTGGTATGTAAACAAATGGACTGCTTGTTGTGGAGTACGCTTTGAAGTTGTTCAGCGTGAGGGAACCGATTCAGATGCGTAATCACGGAAAGACTAACGGATTCGTGATACTTTGGCTATCACTTGGGTTTTTCAGATGTGATGAAAAAGTGGTGACGAAAGTCTTGCACAGCTTTAAAGATAATGTGAGAAAAGGCTGAAACTGTAGGTATTTTTTATGTATATATAGCCAAGATTTACCTGTTAAGTGGAATAAATACCAATAAAACAAAGTAAAAAAACAAAAAGTAACATTGGCATCGACTATCAGCCAAAATACCATATTATATATATATCGTATTGGCCGAGCATTTTGCAGTTGGTGGATCTCTACAGTTAACACAGATATAGATAGAAAGTTACTTATCTCTAAGCCCTGGTTAGAATTAACTGAAAACCTGTCTCTGTTTCTGTGTTTTTTAGAAAAGGGCATACAAGAGCTATGCCAAAGCGTTACCGGGCCTGAAAAAAATTGGTATCAGCTCAGTCCTGCTCCGTAAGATCATCGGCTCTCTGGAGGTCGGCTGCGGCGTGGTGCTGACGCTGGTGCCTGGAAGGCCCAAGGATGTGGCCAACTTCTTGCTCCTGCTGGTCATGCTAGCCGTCCTTTTTTTCCACCAGCTCGTAGGAGACCCCCTGAAACGCTACGCCCATGCTCTAGTTTTTGGCATTCTGCTTACCTGCCGGCTGCTCATTGCCCGCCAGAGTGACGACCGGCCGGAGCGAGAGGACAGCCGAGAAGAACAGCACATCAACGACCAAGAAAGGAACAAGGTCAAGCAGTCTTAAACTCCTCTTCCACTTTGGTACAAGCCACAGCGAAGGCAAACTGGTGCGCCTTTATGGATTATAGTAAATCAAATTTTTAAGGAAACAGTCACTTCCAGTAATAATAGCCGTCACACACATCTCCTGACCCATCCAGCTGGTGGACTGACTACTCTCACCTTCTTCTCTGCACTCTTAATGTGAAAACTGAGAACTCCATACATCCTCTACATATCCGTGGACAATCATAGCTGTGGAAACTCTGATAAGCTCAATTCATTGTCATGCCAGTAAATCCATTTCCTCCTCCTTGTCCCTATTTATTTTAGTCTTACACTGTGCGAAATGTGTTTGTGTTTTACTTGAATATGAAGTTCATTTAGGTCAATGAATTGATTTGAGAATGCTGTTTTTCATGAAGGGATCTTTGTAGCTTGGTTTTCTAATTTGTTTTTATACTGTAGGCGTAGGAGACAAATTACAGTAGTTCAGGCATGTTTCATTTGGTCAAGATTATAGCTCAGAAACCACAATGAGCACCGATTAAAGTTTTTCTACTAATTACACATCAGCCGGTATTAATTACATATCCACAGCTTATTTTGGTGCAGTATTAACAAATGGCTGCTTTAGGAAGAAAGAATATATAAATCCTGGTTCATCTTTCATCTCATTTAGTAGATGTTTGCAGAAATATGCATGAATCCTTTTCCCCAAAGTAAGCTGATTATTCTCTTTCTCCTTTTGGTTCAGTTATTACAGTGAAGTTGTTTAGCTGTAAAGGACAGCAGGTGCTGCCTCAAATGTCTGCTACTAGCTTGTACAGCAGAACACAACCAAATTAACTGTTTTTGCCTGTTCAAAATGTGTCTTTTCCTTTTGTAATACACTAAAAAGTCTTAAACCCTGTCACTGTCTTTTTAAAAATCATTGGGGTTTTTTTTGTTTTTACTGATGATATAAATAGCATTCCTGGTGCAGTTTTTCTTGAGGGGTGACATCTCAGTTAAAAAGACTGTCTGTTCATTTTGAGATTCACAATATTTCTGTAAATTCTATACTTGAAATAAAGATTTGAAGGTGGGTCTGACTAAACATTGCTTACTCATTTTTACTTGAAAGTTGACCTTATGTCAAGATTGCAATGTGCTGTTGTCATATATATATATATATATATATATATATATATATATATATATATATATATATATATTTATTTATTTATTTTTTGATCATTTTGATACATTGTTTTAGCCCCTATCAGAGCTATTCTTTCATATCAGAACTTGAAAATAGCCACAATTCCTGTGGGACCTAGGATACAGTGCTTTATAATGAAGTGTTTCTGTTTTATACTGTGCATTAGTATGCTGTGGTTTGTGAAACTGATGCAGACTGAGTTTGGGCTGTGGCAACATATAATTTAACTGCTGCTAAAAGCAATTACTGCAAAGCACAAAAGGGAAAACTCATTAAGTCACCTGCCAAAATATAATTGCAGGATCATAATAGTGTTCTTGAGCATTTTTATTGAGGTGTTGGAAAAAACAAAAACTAAGAATCCAGCTATATACCACAGCATGGGTGTATGTTCTGGTTTAACATAAGCCATGGTGAAAAAAGGTCTGGGGTTCTCTGAGGATCAAACAAGTCATTTCATTCAGTCTGATGAGTTTTATGCACTATTTGGGGTCACTTGTATTACGTAAAGATGGAAATGTCTATTTAAACGACAGCTTTTTACATCAGTATTGTTCTTTTATTATTGCTTATGTATGCTTATAAATGAGAGGCAACATTCTAACTAATCTTTTACTTTTTAGGGTGACAGTACAATCTATCCAGTGACAACAGATGAAAAAATAGCCTTTTGGCTCATTCTGGTGCTACTGATTAATGTGCAGCGTCACTGTTAAATAAACCAATAAAATAATAAAAAAAAGATTAAATTTTAAATATTTGTCCAAAATATTGAAGATGCAGTAAAAATTAGAAGGACGAATGGTAGCAAATAATCACTAAGAGCTTATTTTTTACGAATACTGACACATATTTGAACACAACCTCAGACTTCACATTAACAGCTAACTAAATAATGAAAGCACGCGGACTATAACTCCCAAGATGCAACTGTAGAGCTGGACTATACTACGCAGGCGCAGAATAAACGGTCGCGCGGAGGATTTGAGTTTTGTTTGAATGGCTGAACGCAGAGAGGAACCGACTGTTTTTAACTTTTAGCAATGTAGACATGGCAGCAAAACTAAGCCTGTCGGGACCGTCGGATTCAGACACGTCGTCTCCAAGCGATCAGTCTGTGTCCGGCCGGAGCGTTAACAGAAGTCTGAGAATTGCAGAAAAAGAGAGACGGAAAAACGAGGCGGAGGACCCATTTGTTCTCGCCCTGAAGTATTTCTCTGACGGTAGGTTTGTCTCCGGTCACAGTCGGTTTGTTGGAGAACACTCAAACAGTGTCGGCTGTTCAATTTATTGATAATGCCACAAATAAACTTAGGACACCAGACCAGAAACAGGCCCAAAACAACTGTACAACCAAGGAAAACCCTAATGCTAACAATGATATTTGGATGTGGTAGCTTAGTTAGCTAACTTGTGTTTACGGATGGGCGCTGTTGCTAATATTCGGATTAGCATTTAACAGAACTGGATGACACAGTTACAGAGAAAATCCGTAACGTCGTTAAAGGCAAAACTGTTATGTAAAATCAAAATCATGAGACCAAACCGTGGTTTTGCAAAGTCACGTGTAAATGCAGATGCTTTTATCTAATGATATTTTGACCAAATAAATATGAGGTGGAAAAATTCTGATCTTGACTGAAATCTTTGTATTTTGCAAGCCTATTAAGTACTTTTCCAATGTTTGTTACAGTTATCGATGTTCTTTGCTTTTAATATCATGTCTACAGGGTGTCCCATAAGTCTCCATACATAGGAAAATAAACGTTTCTTGACATAAACCATTTTTATTTATATAATATGCTCTATATGACTGCCATTTTGTCGGGAACACATTTCAATGCGTGTCTGCTGAAGAACTATAAAGAAATACATGTTAGAACCATATATGTATGGAATGTATTATGTCTCCTATGTATGGAGACTTATGGGACACCCTGTATATTTGGTTGGGTTTAAAAGAAATGTATTTAGCCAAGTTTTTTCAGGCTAAAAACTTTGATCATGGTGAAGTTGTTGCCATCTGGGAAATTGTCAGAAAATGCCCATCATTCTATTTCATCCCATTCATTCAATTTTTAATACCCCATACACCTATTTATTCTGTAAAGGTTTAAGGTCTTTGTAATAATGTAGTATTTCATCTTGCACTAGACCCTAAATAACTTCACATCCACATCAAAATAATTTTACTGTGGTACAAGCTTTTATAGATCAGATGCTTCTAGACATCAGCTTGTTTGTTCCTCTGATGTTAAACAAGCTGTTTACCTTCTTTGAAGATGTTATGATGCATTTAATCTTTTACAGCCTTACTTGAAATCTGGTGTATGGCTTTGTGGAATCACTTGGATTTCTGGAGAAAACACTGAAGTTTATATGAGTAGCTTGTTTGTTTTTGTCATTCCTTTAGAAGGACAGCACCACCTTATAATTTATTGTTAACTGACATTAAAATTTTTCTCACAAACTCATACACTTGGTGATATTCTGTTACTTCTCCCTCCTCCAGTTGAACCAGGCACTCCTGTAAATGGGAATGATCAGTTGGAAAGGAACCTGGTATGTGTGGAGAAGGTAGCCTACAGTAAAGGACTTCACCCAGAGGCCATTTCAATCATGCTGGAGTTTGCTATGAGCCTCCGTATGGGTAAGAAAGACTGTTAGCAATAGCTATAGGTTGAATGTTAACCTAAACATATGGTACAGATTTTTAATGGCCTGTCCAAAAAGCTGTCTCGACATATTTTATTCCTGTAACTGAATGTGAATGTATTTTTTGGGGGGTTTATTTAGGATCTTCTCCATGTGTCCGGGTGCTGAAGTGCCTCATTCCCTCCAGCGTGGTGCCACAGGAGGCCGTTGTTCGAGCAGTGGTTTGGCTGGGTATTGGTAAAATACCTATCAGCACACAAGTAAGAGCATCTAAAAACTGCCTTTGAGCTCCTATGAGCTGTCATTAGTGTAAACATGGAGCATCTTAGTTACAAAGTTGATGTTTAAAAGTTTTAACAGTCACAATTGTTTTCACCTTCAGAGGTGCCTATTAAAAAGACAGAAAGATATTTTTCTACTTACATAATATAGCTAAATATTTAGAATAATTTGTTTAGTCTACAAGATTCTTTTTAATTTTTTGTTCAAGTAGACACATTGCTAGCTTGAAACTGTGTCTTTTTCTACATTCTACGTTTTTATTCCTATACATTTTATTTCTCTAGGTTCTCTTCATAAAATGGGTGTTGACTGTTTTTGACATGATTGATGCAAAGGACCAACTTCGTGCTATCTATGGGTTCATCTTCAGCTTTGTCACAGAAGAAAATCTGGTATGTGATGATCTTGGCATTTTGGTCAAAAGTTTCCTTGACCTAATGTAAGATTATATCAAATATTTGACCTATATTTGGTATACATTATCAAAATAAAAATTGGTGATTTCGAAGATGGATGATCATGATCATTTGTTTGTAGATCGTGTTCAGTGTAAGTCATAATCAGTTGTAAATCAGCATAAGACGTTTGTAACCAACCAAATGGATAAAATTGAAAATGTCCTATAACCAGACCAGTTTAGTTTCATTAAGTAGTCTAGGAAATGTGCTAGTGTCCAAAGGTCCCTCAGAAATAAATATTGAAGCAAATTTATCTCTACTGCATCTATGCTGTTTCTTGAAACAGGCTCCAGTTCCCCAGTGACTGTATTTACAGGCACACTAGTATCTCAGTTATGAGCCTTATTCTAGTTTCAACGATATTCACAGTATTGCATTTACATGGAACATGGAAATCTTGCAACTCAAATCCCTATATCCACAACAAATATTAGTATTTTGGTTATCCATTACAGTCGGTTTCATTCAGTTATGTTGCTTGTTGCAAAATTGCGAGTTTGGTGCTTAAAGGGTTAATTGAATCTGACATGCCAGTAGCTGCTCTCTAATTTTAAAGTTACTGTGGATGTAGAAAATGAGGTCACTTTGCTTTGTAGCCAACCCAGGACTATTAAATGACAACATTTCATTGTGGGTTCATCTTACCTGTATTCATCACCTGCCAGCAATGGGAGATGAGACCCACAGGTAAATCTGTCCTCCAGCTATTACTATGCCAATGGCACCAGGTAGGAGATGTAGGTGTATGACCATATACAGCTGTGTTACCTAACAGCACAGGGGAGCCTGGACTGGTTCTAATGTTAATGCATACAGTGATGCTAGTATTTTCTACTGTTACCTGACTTGTTGCACTGTTTATGTTGTTAAACTGATGTCCAGTTTGTTGTTTACCTACAGAGGTGAGCGGGTTAACTTTCCAATACTTTTTCCATCTAATCTCCCAAGTGTAATCTTATCTTCCAGACATATATATATATATATATATATATATATATATATATATATATATATATATACAGTACAGGCCAAAAGTTTGGACACACCTTCTCATTCTTTGCATTTTCTTTATTTTCATGACTATTTACATTGTAGATTCTCACTGAAGGCATCAAAACTATGAATGAACACATGTGGAATTATGTACTTAACAAAAAAGTGTGAAATAACTGAAAACATCTCTTATATTCTAGTTTCTTCAAAGTAGCCACCCTTAGCTCTGATGACTGTTTTGCACACTCTTGGCATTCTCTTGATGAGCTTCAAGAGGTAGTCACCTGAAATGGTTTCCTAACAGTCTTGAAGAAGTTCCCAGAGATGCTTAGCACTTGTTGGCCCTTTTGCCTTCACTCTGCGGTCCAGCTCACCCCAAACCATCTCGATTGGGTTCAGGTCCGGTGACTGTGGAGGCCAGGTCATCTGGCGCAGCACTCCATCACTCTCCTTCTTGGTCAAATATCCCTCACACAGCCTGGAGGTGTGTTTGGGGTCATTGTCCTGTTGAAACATAAATGATGGTCCAACTAAACGCAGACTGGATGGAATGGCATGTCACTTCAGGATGCTGTGGTAGCCATGCTGATTCAGGTTGCCTTCAATCTTGAATAAATCCCCAACAGCGTCACCAGCAAAGCACCCCCACACCATCACACCTCCCCCTCCATGCTTCACGGTGGGAACCAGGCATGTAGCATCCATCCGTTCACCTTTTCTGCGTCGCACAAAGACAAGGCGGTTGGATCCAAAGATCTCAAATTTGGACTCATCAGACCAAAGCACAGATTTCCACTGGTCTAATGTCCATTCCTTGGGTTTCTTGGCCCAAATAAATCTCTTCTGTTTGTTGCCTCTCCTGAGCAGTGGTTTCCTAGCAGCTATTTGACCATGAAGGCCTGATTCACGCAGTCTCCTCTTAACAGTTGTTGTAGAGATGTGTCTGCTGCTAGAGCTCTGTGTGGTATTCATCTGGTCTCTAATCTGAGCTGCTGTTAATTTGCGATTTCTGAGGCTGGTGACTCAGATGAACTTATCTTCAGCATCGGAGATGACTCTTGGTCTTCCTTTCCTGGGGCGGTCCTCATGTGAGCCAGTTTCGTTGGAGCGCTTGATGGTTTTTGCGACTGCACTTGGGGACACATTCAAAGTTTTTGAAATTTTCTAGACTGACTGACCTTCATTTCTTAAAGTAATGATGGCCACTCGTTTGTCTTTACTTAGCTGATTGGTTCTCGCCATAATATGCATTCTAACAGTTGTCCAATAGGGCTGTCAGCTGTGCATCAACCTGACTTCTGCACAACACAACTGATGGTCCCAACCCCATCAATAAGGCAAGAAATTCCACTAAGTAACCCTGACAAGGCACAGCTATGAAGTGGAAACCATTTCAGGTGACTACCTCTTGATGCTCATCAAGAGAATGCCAAGGGTGTGCAAGGCAGTCATCAGAGCTAAGGGTGGCTACTTTGAAGAAACTAGAATATAAGAGATGTTTTCAGTTATTTCACACTTTTTTGTTAAGTACATAATTCCACATGTGTTCATTCATAGTTTTGATGCCTTCAGTGAGAATCTACAATGTAAATAGTCATGAAAATAAAGCAAATGCGAAGAATGAGAAGGTGTGTCCAAACTTTTGGCCTGTACTGTATATATATATATATATATATATATATATATATATATATATATATATACTTTTTTTTTTTTCTCCCCCATTTCTAAGGCAACACTCTTTGTCTTTATCACTCCAGAAATGAGATGTTTTTGTTGCTGCCAAACTTTTTGTATACCTGTTATGTCATGTAATGCCTGTGCAGTTATCCACAACTCCCAGAAACTGGAATAAGTGGTATACATGTCATATTGTGTCCCAGATACTATTGGAGTACTCCAGGATAAGGTCTTACCCAGGCTATTGAAATCAGGATATAATGTTTACATATGCAAACACAAAGACAGCATATTCCAAAAACCCAACAATATTTGAGATACTGATGTGCATAGAAACACATTTAATTTGCTTTGAGTTGTTGTTTGCTCTCATATTGTGGTTTTAATAATAAGAATAATAATAGTAATGGAGTAGATTTCTATAGTACTTTTCAAAGCACCCAAAGCACTTTACATTATTGATCCATTATTTATTCGGTCTCACATTCACACTCTGGTGGTGGTAAACTATGTTTTCTGCTTTTCCATGCAATGAACAAACAAACACTGTTAGATGATATTGCATCCACTGCACAACTGAGGTGTGTAGTAATAATATCTTATCACCTATTTTCAGTGTCCTTTCATCTGCCATCTGTTGTACCTTTTGACCAGAAAAGAAAGTGGTAAGTTGAACAACTGTCAGCCTCCATTCTATTTTACCATGTGTTTGCATGTAATGCAAGGCAGAAGGTACTATTGTTTGTCATGTTTATTATTATTCTGACTGACTGACTGACTTCTGAGTTATTATACAAAAACTTTGGGAAAAATGTGGCCCAGAGCGTTGGAAATAGAACCAAGCCTATTATTGCAAAAATGTGCAGCCTGATCTCGAAAAATGTGCAATTATTCGGATTGACATTCCGATGCTCGGATTTTGTTAAAGTTGCAAAAAAACTGGCTGAATTTGTCCATCTGAAATGAACTCGGCCATTTTCAAGTGGCTACCATTCCCACATGATTGATCCTAAAATTAGTCCATCAATACGACAAATGTCCGGCCTGGAACAAAGATTAAATATGTGACATGGCGTAATAATATCGCGTACAGTTACATTACATTAACCTTTTCAAAATTGTTCATGGAAATTGAAAATTCTGCTGTTAATCTCACGTGACTTGTAAATTTAGGTTTTGAAAGTCACTGTCAATAATTCAACCTTTTCCTTATTTTTTCTCTTTCCTGTTGTGCTGTTACACAGTTATAGCAAACATTTTTTGTCATAAATAACTTACACATACAAATGCAATGTAGAACAACATAACTTTCATCCATATATATGCTGTGCTGTACTTATAAACAGTCCTTCTTTGGTACTGTTTCTTGCTTTTAGAGGCAAGCATATGGATTACATTTCCTTCAGGAAATGTACACATGTCTAGTTTCAACTCTTCCCCTCTCTTCTTTGAGGATTATTGACTGTATGATTGTGTCCTTATTGCAGTGCGAGTCTTCAGAGTTAGGAAGCTACTTGAGCTACAGTCTAAAGTGGTAAGTAACCTGCCGGTTTGATGCCCTCTGATTTGTCAAAGCTGCTACATTTTTCCTTACTCAGACTGAAAATATATACAGTGATACATTTATTGTAATTATGGTCATGTTTGTTTCTAATAAAGTCTAAATATAATGACTATGAAAAACTGTTATTGATTCTGTATTTTTTGCTGGTGTAATAATATACATACAGTAATTTGGACACAGTGTACAAAGGTTCATTATATTTAGTTTTGCTTGTATTGTTTTTCAGGGGAGGCAACCATTTCTAATGCACCTACTCTCACTTTACAAAGTGTTTTGTCCTGAACTGGTGACGCTTTCCATTCCATCCCCAATGAAGGTGTGTACATCATGGACTGTGCCAGATTATCATCATTTTCATCTTTAAAAATGCCAATATGTTCTTATCAGTATTAGTGCTACACAGTTAAATTAATCTAAATCATAATAACATTTTCAGCCTGTGGAATTATGTAATTGCAGAAAGATGCAGTGTAAAGGTCCAGATTCAGGATGATGTTGGTTGGTTATATTTTGGATTATGTGACATTGAACAGAGAGGGGTACACTGTAAAAGAGGCTAAATAAAAGTCTTGCATTTTTCAAGTTTTTTTTATGCTAGTTTAAGTTTGTATGTTTACATAAAAAACACATTTCCCAATTACTAATCTTTACATTTTCCTTAATAAACAACTAAAGTCAAATAGAAATTATAAAGGTAATTTGACTTTTTCTCTATGTAGTGCAGCCGAAATGTGTATGGTTTGTTTGTTTGTATTGTTTTTCAGAATGCGTTTCGGAACCACAATTCTCCCTGGAAATCAGCATTGTTAGCTGTTCAGAAAAGGAATGGTTCCCAAGTTTCCTCCAGCAGTCTATCCCTTACAGCTAAAGATAAGACCAACTCTCGGAAAAGGGTATGGAAGTCTATTTAAGCTGTCACTTATGTTGCATAAGCCTGTCTTTTTAGAAATACAGATTGTGAGATTTCAGTCATCTGATAAGTTTAGTCAGCCATACTGTATTAGATGTATCTAATAAACTTGGCTACAAAATATATACAGACTTCAATGATTAAAAACATGTCTTTTCTGTATGAGAATAAAACAGCCCACACTGTCTCATCTAAGAAAACTGTAGTTGTAGACAATGAAAAGATATCACTGTGTTTTATTATCTTTGGTCTGCGACAGCCCACAATCACACAGTGTATACCTGGATTAAATTTTCCGCTGCCAATGTACTACTACCTACATTTATAGAATTTCTTCAGTCCTGCTTTCCCACCAGGGTTCTGTAAACACTAAAAAGGTTTCTGGAATTATCTTACTGTTACTGTCTGAGCTGTCATTGTGCTGCTGAAAAGTCAGTTGAAAAGTAACAGTCATCATGTGATGATCAGGTACAAATTTCATGTACCTGTCATGCATTTACAGCTCTGACAAAATAAGAGAACAATCCAGGTTTTCAGACCTGAATCGCTTTGAAAACCTCTGGAATTTGATCAAGATGAAGATGGTCACAATCCATCAAACAAAGCCAAGCTGTCTGCATTTTTTGCACCAGGAATGGCATAAAACACCCACAGCAATGTGAAAGTTTAGTGGAGCGCAAACCAAGACGCATGGAAACTGTGACTGAAAATCTAGTTTATTCCTCCTAATATTAAATTCTGAACCCTCCCTCAGCTCAGAGATTAGTATTGTATGAATATGATCTTGTTTTCTTTGCATTAGTGGAGGTCTGCATTTTTGTTATTTTAACCATTTGGTCTTTTCCCCCAAAATAGGCTTTAAATAACAGCTTTCCTCGGACATATACACCCATAAATATTTAAACTATCTGCCTCTTTTTCAGTATCTTGTCCTTTTTTTTTCTGTTGGTCTAAGTTTGCCTTTATATTTACTTCCCGGTTTTTCTGTGCTTTCCTAGAAACACTGCCACCTGGAAGTGCCCGCATTGAACTCAGCAGTCAATAAACAGGCTCAGACTGACTCATGCTCCAGCAGAAAGGTGGTCCCCCTGGTGCAGATTCACTCATTTGCTCAGCTACTGGAAAATATGCACCGTATAGAGGTAATTAGTCCAAGGAGACTGTAAATCTTTAAATTCTAGGTCTGCCCCTACTTCTTTACTGTCTGCCTTTTTATATGTTTGCTCATGTCTTTTTTTGCATCTGCCTCAGCTCCAACATACATGACCTACAAACAGAAAAAAATATGACTAAGAAAAGAGTATCGATCTTGAATGAAATCATGAGCGGTAGATGTTCAAAACGCAAATAAATCACACAATAAATATTTAAATAATGGTGATGAAGGGTAGGATAATAACATAAGAATACATAATAATGATCAATACTTAAGGTACTTTATAGTAACATGACATTTCACAAAAATAATGAAACATTCAAGTGGTAAAATAAAATGTTTGCTCTTTTTTTTTATTTCCATGTCAGAATGCCCAGTGCATTAAGTTGTGATGTGTCCTCATAACCAGAAGGTGGTGCTGTGTCACTGTTGTTCTCATTGTACCAGCTCAGAAACGCCTTTGTTCTGTAGAAAATACAATGCAATTAGAGTGGGACTGCAATTTGTTTATTATATCAGAAAATAAAACGGCTTTATGAGCTTCATTTGCAGTTTAATCAGGCCATTGTTACATATTTACAGATTTCATCAGTGGTTTATTTTTCCTGGACAACTATGAAATGCATCCGAATGATGCACTCAGGGAAAAAAAAAAGTTAAGAAGCAAATGGTCATTTAAAGAGGCCTTCTCATAAATGTCTATTTGCCCCGCAGATTCAGTGACCCGATGAACCAATATAAGTCATTTTAAATGGCTTGCAGACTTTTATGTGTCACGCTACATAAATTCACCTCTTTCACTGGCCACAAAGCCAACGTGAGCAATAAGGGTTTTGGATGGCAATAGCATCAGCTATGTTTATCATTATGAAGCTTTACTTTGGCACGTGTAAGGAAAAACAGATGAGTGTAAACAATCACCCCCGTTAAATTTTTTTTTTTTTTTTCTGTTTTTGGCATTGACAAAGAATTGTTGATCATTCCCCTCATTGCTTGCGCTGCTGTTGTCAAAAACAGAATGGTGCCTTTTCAGTTTAATGATACAGTTCCTCTATAATTATTGGAGAAGTGAACAGTGCCTTTCACAATCTGTCTTCTCCTCTATTTAATTTATTTATTATGCTGACAAAGTCCTTGTATTGGGAGGCAGCTGTTCATACACATTAAGGGACTAAGAAATATCCTGTGTGATGGAAGAAATGTCCCAGCGCTGGCATTATGGGGATTAGTGGACACTAACGAATTAGCTCAGTAGCGGATTGGTGGCCCACTTAATGAAAACAAGAACAAACGAATTCTTTAGCAGGTAAACAGATTTCCATCCATCCATGTTTTATTTAGCAACCTGATTATTGTTCTCATCACCTCTCATTCTTTGATTGCCCTGCTCTTCGGTTTATTATTTGTCATCTGTCATGTATGTGACGCACATTTCTGTTGTACTTCCACCAGCTGCCAGCTCAGATGGGCTCACTACTGGGCTCCAGTCTGACACTACAGTTCCTGGACTGTGTGCAAGACGAGTCGGCCCTCCTACGCCTCAACTCCTGGCTGGGATATGCTCTTCATGAAGGTAAAGGCGGAGACACCTACAAAACTACTGTGACATTTTCCATAAGGTAGACTTATCCGAAGGAAGTGTGACCCTGTGTTGAACCTGTACACACCCTACCTAGTTGGCATATCAAAGGGATTCTCTTCACTGAAGGTTTTAGAAGAGACTGGGGGGGGATCTCACGTTGTGAAGACGCACTGAATCTGAAATGATCTGATGTTTTCTTTTTATTCCCTTGATGCTCTCACTCACTAAATGCCTTTTTCGATATTTTCCTTCAGAATTTTTGTTCTGCAATGATGCCGGATCCTTCCAGAATTCAGAAGAAGCTCTGCAGTTTTTGGAGAAGTTGCTGTCCACGCTGCACTTTCGCCAGGTGAACCTCACCCCTCAGGCTGAGATTACGTCCCTCCTGTCACTCACATTCCCCATTTTCATATGTCCACACAGAATTATATGCCGGTTTTGATTGAGTGTATTTTATGTTTTACAGGAGGGCTTTTCCAGTATAGAGGTTTTTCTCTATAAATTTCTTAATGCATGGGACGGATCCCTCCTGAGGCCACAGATCCTCGGTCTGATGAGCAACATTCCTGTCGTCACTAGTTCTCGTGAGTTTTGTGTCTTTACAAGACTATTCTCACTAGTTCTGTCTGTCCATTGAATGTTCTGAATGTTTGCATTGTGAGTTTGAGAGCATGCTGAAGGACTTTACATAACTGGCCTACATCCTGTCACAGTTGCCAACGCTATGCGTCTCCCTGTACTTGACACTGATTGGTTTGTAGATGTGTTTTTGATGTCGACATGTTGCTAATTTGGCAGGTAGCCTAATTTGTTTGAATGGAGAAAAAGACAAAAATCATTCATTGTGTTACTACTGTAGCACTTTTGTTATTTGAGATAAGACAGGATCATTTTACTTGTAGCTCACTGAAAAAATTAAGCGACATAACTAATTTATAGAGTTTTTGCTGTTGCTATTGGCAGAAAATACATTATTTTCTGTGCTTTTTGTAGTTGAGTTTTTGTTACTTCACTGAATGCTATTTTTAATAACATCTTTGGCTTTTCACCTCTCCATTTGCTGTTGTGGCCAATGTTTTCTTCTTCTTTTGTTTAATGGCAAATGAAAGCCTGCTGTGACAGACAGTCTGAACCTTCTTAGAATTTTCACACTAATTACAAGTTGAACAGTGTCATGGTTTGATCTGGACCAAGATCATCTCTTTTCATTTCTGCAAACTGGATCAAACTGAAAAGTAGAAAGAAAACCTGGACCGCAGGACTTAAGTGTTAGTCTTGATCTTTACTAGGGGTTTTTCAGTTTCCTGAGGGCTCAGCCCAAATGATCAATAAAGTTCTATCAAGTCTAATCTAAAATTGGACTCTGGGCTGATACCAGTATTAAAATTTGGCTGATATCCACTCGACTATTTTCAGTTTATTTTGATTTTGTTGTTATTTATCTCTGCATCTGTTCCAGGGAAACAAAGTAATCAACATAATTTTTGCACATACATGTACACTATATACATAGTCTGAAATATGAGTGTAGAATGTAGTGATTAAAGTAAAATATTTACTTTGATAAAATTTACTTTGCGTTTTGTCATTTTGGAGAGTATGAACAGAACATTTTTTTTTTTCGTTCTATTTGTAATCATCATGCCATTCCTGACATTCAGACCCCCAAACCTTCAAACACAGCTGTAACCACTGTAACCTTCTGTTTTCTCCCTACAGAAATTGGGCAGTTTCTGTTCGAGCCCCTAATGCAGCTCTTTTTCACTTCGTCATTGTTTTTCAAGGTAGGCTTTCTTCTCTGATCCACAAGTAAAACTCCCAGTACTCTCCTGCTCCTGTCCCACCTCCTACAATTGAACAGGACAGATGGACTAGTGTTCCTGTAATGGGCCCTGTTGGAGTTCTTACCGTGGCCAGACTCCTGTCCGGGTGTTAATTTGTGCATGTGGGTGTGTCTGTCTCTAGTGTGGACTGATGGAGTGTCTAAACAACATGCTGTTGAAATGGCTGACCTGGCACTCTGTGTATGCTCTGGAGGACGATTTGGACATCAGCCTCAACAGTCACACCTCCATGTGAGTCTCACATATGCTTCTGCTACTTGTTTACACCTTGAGCTTAACCAAGCAATAGACCAGAAACACTTTGTAAATTAAATGGAGAGCATAAGGGTTTTGGTTCGTTAAGCTGTCAAGACAAGAAATACCACTTCAGGCGTGGCAGTGTTGTACAGATAGAAAAAAAGGTTGTGGTTTAATTATGGACTTAGAGACACACTTTAGACAATATGTGACAAAGCAGAGTTACCAGGTGTTGTGGATCACCAGTTACATAATTGAAACCAACTTTTACTTAAGCATATAGTTAGAGTTTTTGTGAAATCTTTTCCACATATTTTCCCCCTCATATTATAGCTCATGTCTGTAATTAAAGCCATCTATTAGCCACCAGTAAACAAAGTTACGACTACAGAAGCACGTATTAATACTTTCCATGGTTTGGTTTAGAGCCCCTCCAGTCTTTAAATCATATTTATGTGGAGACAAATGTAGCCTAATTATCCAGTTAAATGATTTTCTACTTTCCAAATTAAGGAATGGAGTTTGTGTCAGGTCTGTTGAAATGTCTGCGTTTCATAGGTATTGAGTTCTCACATTTATAATCCTTCAGTAAATGATCCAGTATGTGGTAAAATCCATTTTTATTCACTGACATTTCCAGACTCACCTCTGGTATTTAGTAAGAATAGATCTTTGAGATTAGATCTGAGAATTATTCATTGTGAATGCTGCTTGTGTGCACTCTGCCAACATCACACTGTGGCCAGTGTTTGTCTGTTTTACTGTGATGACTTTGGCATGTTTGAGTGTTTTCTGGAATTTCATAAAAGACCTGATTCAAAGATAGAACCAGTGTTCAGCTGTTCAGTGTTTACATGTATCTGAGTCTCTGGTCAGTGTTCCTGTTTAGAGTGTTTTTGAGTTTCTGTTCTGTCCTTTATCCCAGAAACATTACCTTGTCAGGGTTCAAAGATTCTGTGATGGAGCTGGTTCACTTTGTGGGTCGCCTGGCCACTGTTGGCCTCCAGCTTGAGGGCTGCCACTCGCTCCTCCTCAGCTTCATACTGGACTTCTATGAGACGGTAAATGATGATACTAGTTATTAGATACAATTCAGTGTTTTAAGCTTCAGGATTCTTCTACCAGCGCACAAATGTAAAAAAAGAGCGTCCACTAACACATTCTTCATGGTGAAGTAGATTCCTTTAAATCACAATTTAAATCATTGCAACATTTTCTTCCCTCCTGTAGGTATGCGACATGTTTCTGAAATACGGACTCCCTCTTGTGGTGATGCCACCACCTGGAGTTTTTTACCCAGCGTTATTTGCCGCTGACCCTGTCAGTGTGGACAGACTGGCCTACATCATGTACAGGTGGGACTGTTCATCTTGATTATAGCCTGCAATAAGCCTGTCACTGCAAAGACTCGCAAGAGCCTTAATGCCATATGTCATATACTTATTCATATTTAATGACAGAACAGAACAGGAATTGGATACTTCATTGCACTTACATGTTAATGTATGATTTATGATAATGAGCAGCTAAGAAGCAGTACACTTAAACCCCCTTCTCCTTTTTTATGTAGAACTCAGGCCAGTTTTAATAAGGCAACTTCTTGCAGGCTTGGCTCATTGACTGCACCCCAGGGTTCTGAAATACTGAAAGACATCTGTGGAAAGAAATTATAATGTCAATTCATGATTTTGTTTAACAGGTAAAACAGTTTTGTTTTTTGATGACCGACAACACTTATCTTTCTCTCTTTCCTGGTCAGGTACAAGGTGAACTTGACATCGGCTAAGAGGCAAGAAAAACTGAAAGAGGTAACGTCAAACTGTATTTGGATGCTTTGATATGTGGTGCAGTGATTGCATAACAGTGTGAAAAATCTTGATAATGACATCTTCACTATGGTTTTCATTCCAAGCGTTCATTCAGCGAATACATTTAATTTATGGTGTCTTCCTGCCTGTGTTTGTACTTTATATTCTCCACCATGGTAGATTTTAGATATTTTTAGCCCTTCAGCAATCCATAAGCATCTACCTACAGCTAATAACCTTTATCACTCTCTTCACTGAGGATTTAAACAGTTGGTGAATTTAATACATGTGCTGTGACAAGCTTTGAATATACAAGTACATGTCATACAGCCACTAAGCTCCTCTGAAAATGTCAGTGGGACTTTTTATTAAGAAAAGTAGGCTTGATAAATACAATGTAAGTTAATGAGGAGAATAAGCAATAGGAAAGTTTGGTTAAACTTTCTTTCTTTGTCATTCCATCTCTCTTTTCATATCTGTTTCACAGCAGGCCTTTCACATCAGCCGGCAGACGTTCCACGAGTTTAATCACTACGTGGTTGTCATGGTTAACTGCCTGTGGAACTCCAAAATGTTTCACCAAGGCATGGGCGTTCAGCTGGGAGAAGAGGTGCTTCTCAAGAGCAACGTACCGCAGTACTCGAACAGCTTCGACCTTATCCACCATCCTGCCTTCTTGAGCTACGCTGTCGACTTTCACCAGAAGGTGAGGGCACAGGTTGTTTTTAGTTAAAGTCTGGCTGGTTTTATACACTGGAGTCAGAATATTTTAAGATCTAATGCCAGCCAACACAATAGCAAAGCTGAACCTTAAGTAAAACCTACACAAGAACTGCTTATTTTCAACCTCTTAGAAGCTGCAATAGGCACTTGATGGATCAGCATTCAGCCAGTCTGTACACTCTGGTTAATAGGCTTACAACGAAGACAAATGTGTTATTAATGTATCTTTCATAGCAGATACATTAATACAGAAGGACATTTTATTATTAATGGGGGCAGCATGAAATGTGATTTTCATCATGTTTAATAATACACGTACAAACCTTTTTTTGGTTCCGTCCAACTGCAACATCAGGCAGCGATCCTCTGAGATTTACCAGGGTGCACTGACATTGAATATTAATGCTCTCTCTTTATCAGTGTTGGCCAGGGAGAAAGGACATGGACCTCAATTCCATAAAGGTACAAAGGGTCTCCTTTTTATTTCTGCACATACTGCCAACTTCACATGTAACTTTTTGTACATCACTTGTGCTTGAGAAATTCTTTGATCACAGAAATCGTCAGATGTCTGGGAAGTAACGGTGCACGCCTTTCTTTCAGCATTCAAAGCCATGGCGCTGGTACCTGGAGTATCTGTTCACTCAGGGTTATGATGGCCTTAAACAGTTTGTTCAGAGTAACATCAGCTGGCAGCCGATAGCAGGAGACGGCGGGAGCGACGATCTGGCCACACAACAGAGGTAGATGCTAAACCCACTGGAGCGGAAAGACAACCACTTGCCCAGTTTTTAAAAGACTTGTACAAATTTCATCTCCTGTTTAAAGCAAGCCACGTGCTAGTGATCTGTGTATATTATTTCTGTAAATAGGTTAGTTATTTGCTTTTACTTAGTAGTTAGTCCATTCATTGATGCAGATGTGTCCTGGCAGCTATTTGCCAGAAGCAGTGTCAGCAGCAGCAGGTTCCAGTGACAGTAGAGAAGAGATTATGTTAATGGCAGAGAAAGCCTCATTCAATACAGAAACTTGGTCATCCATAGAATATGATCATTTGTAAGGTCTGTGGCCAATCACAGCAAAGCGTTTTAACTACTAGGAAAACATCAGTTGTAAATTATTTCCGCTCATTTTCTTTGGTTGTTATGCATTAACCCACCTGGAACCCGCAACAATGAAAAAGCATCTTTTAGCCTTATGTATGTGTTTTGTCATCAGTCTTGTACAGCTTGCCTTCTGCAATTCCCATTTCTCTTGTACATTGTTAAAAAATAAGTGTCAGATTTTTTTTAAGCAAATAAACTCAAACTGTTGTCTCACAACATCATACTGCAGAATGCAACTATTTACAGTGAACACTTAAAACTCTGTTGATCTTTTGTTGTCGTGAATTGTGCGTCTTTCAAGTGGCATCAGTTGCTTGAGTATCTGTTTTACAGATAAGTATTCACGTGTAATGCAGTCTGTTGTTCCTCCATCTGGAAAGTGGCATTTTGCTTTAATTGAGGAGCCCATCTGGATGTTTAATGGGCCCTGGCTCCTCTGCGACTTTTGATGCTACTGCTTGCCAAGTATATTCAGTGACCAGCTTTTTCTGTGATGCACCATCGTGACCCTGAACATGTCAAAGAACAACTGTGTGTCTATTTATTTATCATGTGTCATGTCCTGTTTTCTTGATTTCATTTGACTTACCTTTGCCAATGAGGATATATGATCACTCCTGGTGGTTTGTCTTTCAGCGGGATTGTGTGAAAATGACAGCTTGGATTTTCTTCAAATTTAGTGAAAGGGTAGAGCTTAGGCCAACAACGAAGTCCTTAAAGTTTGGAACAGATCCATAAAAAATAGGGTTTGGTGATGCTGTATTTCTTGTGTTTCTTTAACTTAATCAGCCAGAAATACCTGATTAACATAATTAAACAAACCAGAGGCACTGACTGAGAAAGAATTAGGCAGTTATTTTGTTATGGTTTAATATCAGTGAGAAACAAGTAGGAGTGGATTATTACTCACAGATTTTAACAGAATAGTGATTTATTTTTTTTTTTATACATTTTTTCCCACTTAGGGGGCACGTTAAAGGCTCATTGTTTAGGGTTTTAATGCGATCTAGTGGTGATGTTGCAGACTGCATCCTGGTTACTAGCCCCAGCCTCCCATGCCTGTTGAAAAAATCGCAAAGCAACAAAGTCCTCTGCACCAAGTTTGATGATTTATGTAATGCTACTGACAAAAAAAGTGATCCACCAGGTTGGAAAAAAAAAAAAAACAATATAAGTTTTTGATGCCATGTTTTAATAAGGATGGTCACTGAATTTACCTGGCAGTCAAGTCACTACCTAAAGGTCTTAGTGTATTATCTATATAAAAAGTGGATGTTTTAATTCGAGAAAGTTTTAACACATACGGCCCAGTTTCATCTAAAGGCCTGACCAGTAAAATATAGAAAATAGACCTATTTGTAGCTGTCATTAAATACAAATTATTATGCTCTCAGTTAAATTGCAGTATGAAAATAAATAACCTGAACATCCATGACCAACCTGAAATTTCTTAAGAAAAATAAGTGCAATTTTAACAGTATTATGCCTCATCCTATCATTTACACGTGGGCATTATGACTTACAGATCACAGTGGGTCTATAAATGCACAAAAACATTTCGAAACACTCACCTGGAACTGTAAATCATAGCATTTAACTTTATGATCAAAACAACTTGTCAAAACTCAGCGACACCCTTGACTGTCAGTGTATTCTGTGTAAGGCTACTTCCAGATGATACGCTCATGGTATTTTTTTTTTTTTGTGAAGATTCTTAAAGTTTTGCGTCCATACACGTATCATTTCAAGAAATACAAGGGGCGATTGAAAAGTTTTGAGCCTAACATGGAAAGGATTAAGATATGAAGACCAAATTTGGTCCATGAAATCTTTCACATATGTTAATCCTATCCACTAAATTTCTTGGTCATAGCAATCTTTTTCCCTGTTTTACAGGTCCCTGAACTTTCTGTATCAAGTGTTTCCTGAAAAATGGACAAACTTGAGTATCGGGCTGATTTGTGACTATGGATGAGACTTGGGCCCATCACTATCAGCCTGAGACCAAGGAGCAGTCAAAACAATGGAAACATCCCATGTCACCAACCCCAAAGAAGGCAAAGGTCGTACGCATACTGGATGACAGCCCCATACTCAAGTTTGTCCGTTTTTCAGGAAACACTTGATACAGAAATTTCATGGACCTGTAAAACAGGAAAAAAGATAGCTATGACCAAGAAATTTAGTGGATAGGATTAAGATATGGGAAAGATTTCATGGACCAAATTTGGTCTTAATATCTTAATCCTTTCCATGTTAGGCTCAAAACTTTTCAGTCGGCCCTCGTATTGTGCGCCCAGGTGGAAATGGGAAAACTGGGTTAAAATGGTGTGATACATATGCCACACATATAGGTGGCACTGTACACAAACACAGACAGCCACAGGCTACACTAAAATCACTAGGATTTTCTTCTGGTCATGTGGTACTATGATGTCATCTTTTCCAAAAAGTGGTGTTTTGTCTATCCATATGGGAATGTGAGGGTGGCGTTGTGAGATTTTTCCGCTCTGGGACCTGTTCTCCAAAAATACCATTTCAGAGCACCGACAACAACACCATCATGTGGACAAAAGGCTGAAACAATGTTAAACTTTTGTGGACTGACATAATTTCATTGTCGTGTGTACGGAGTATAAGTTTTGGATGTTGCAAATTTTAACCCTGGACCAAATTGAACCCTTTGAAGGGCCGGTTTTGGCCCGCGGACTGTATGTTTGACACCCCTGACACATACTGGGACAGTATTTAGCTTTGTTCTGTTTCTGAAGTGCATCCTCTATGGTGGTAATTTTTAACAGTTCATTTAGGTAAAGAAAGCACAACTTTTACAAAATACTGATGTGTAATTATGACTATAGACTCTTATATCTTCATGATGCGCAGTATTTATATCCTCCTGAGACCCAGTAAGTAAACATTTGCACTATTTTACATCAAATAATTGCCTTAATTTGAAACAGCATGATGCAACAGTTTTTTTCAGATATATATATTTTTAAATGTAATGTCCTGTAACGTTTTCAGTAGACTTTTTTTTTTTTTTTTAAGTAAAGCTGTGAAACTTGTCCACTACAGAGGACAAAAATGCATTGCTGGGTGTCAGGAGGAAATATGAGTTTATTTCATTTCTGCAAATAAGTTTTACACACTAGAGCACAGGTGGCAAACATAGGGCTCGGGGGGCCAAATCCGGCCTGTGGGATGAAGTTGTGAAATGTAAAAATTACACTAAGATATTAACAATCATTTTAGTTCAGTTTCCACATCCAGACTAATTCAATCTCAAGTGGGTCAAACCGGTAAAACAGTATCATAATAATATACAAATAGTTACAAATCCAAATTTCTCTCTTTGTTAGTGTAAATATTTTCATGTACTTACACTAAAACAAAGCATGATTTCGCAAAAAATGTGAATAACCTGAACAAATATGAACAACCTGAAAATGTTTTAATAAAAGTACGATTTTAACAATATTCTGCCTGATATTAAATGTTTTGTGTATTTGTAGTGATCTGTAAGTTATAATGAACATGTGGAAATGATCAACTGAAGCATAATATTGTTAAAATTACACTTTTTTTCCCCCAGTTTGTTCATGTTATTCACATTATTTGAAAGGATTGTTTGTATATGTAAACCTTTTCATTGTTTAATTTGAGTTTTGTCGCTCTAAAACATAGACAAAATTTTGGAGTTGACATTATTTATATATTATTATGTTATTATTTTAATGGCCCGGCCCACCTGAGATCATATTGGGGTGAATGTGGCCCCTGAACTAAAATGAGTTTGACGCCCCTGCACTTGAGCCTTAATGAGGCTGAGTTTTATGTTTTCTGGCACTGTATGAGTTCACATCTTAAAAAAAAAAAAAAAAAAAAAAAATCTGAGCCGGAATAGAGTAAAATATTAATGCTTATTATACACAGAACTCGAAGAGTGTGTTCTTTATGTTAAAGTTTTGTTGGTGTTATTGAAGATTTTAAGACACTGTCAGTCAAAATGATGAATAGTTGCAGAAGACGCGCTCTCCAACATGAGCCAAATCTGGTCCCGACAGTTTTTTGGCGCTTCGCCCCCTGAGCAGACTTCAGAGCCAACCCCTGCAGCTCCCATGGCGCAGCTGAGACGCGCAACTTGTGCGTTTCTGTTTCATTATGTTCCAACTTCGGCTCCGTGAGACGATGTTGTTGTTTACGAAGACACATGGTCGGGGTTCGTGCAGATGAGGACGTCGCCGATGTGAATGAGCGGATCCACCTTAAAGCATCCCTCTGATGTCAGCGTCACAGAGCCAGACTCCGCCGCCGGTTCCGCGCTGCGCCGCTCCGCCGTTTCAAATCTCCATCTGCGCCGCTGCTCTCCTCACTTTCTTCAGCTTCATGTGTCGACCGCATTCACGGGAGTAGCTTAAATCCAGCATCTTCACGGGAAACATCCAGCTCAACTGAACTGTGCCAGCCCCATACCTGAGACAAATCTTTGCCTTAGGGAGAGTGAGGTAAGACTGTTCCATCTGCTGTTCAGTGTTTACGCAGAGAAGGTTTTGGAAGCCGGTTAACCTCCCATTCAGGGCAAACACAATCATGGTGTGACAATGTGACAGGATTCCCAAATTTTCGGGTTACTCATATGTGTGCATTCTGGTTTTAGAGATTGTGCGTTTAGTTGCAGTTCAGATACTGTCTGTGCATCGTCCTGGTCACAGTTTGTGACATCTGCGTTTCTTTTATTAATCGCCATCTGATGGATGGATGGATGAGCTTATGGAGAAGTCCAGCCGTGCTCCCGGTGCCGGTGGGACACAGAACAAAAGGTGCGCAACTGGACATTTCGGCTGCAGTTGAGTGGGAAAAGCCTCCTCATGTGTTTACGCGGCTGTTGTGATTATTCTGATGAGTCCGACGCACAGCTGGTTGACTTGAACCCGCACAAATCAATGTCTCCATTCACTAATTGCGGATCAATGGAGGTAGATTTAGACACTGATCCAGTGTGCGCCTCAGAGTCGGTCTGTGTGTGGATCCAGGAGAAACAACCCTGCCACATCTCCCTCTACAAGTTTCCCTTAAGTCTCCATTCCTGCAGTAAAAAAAAAAAAAAAAAAAAGCGCATATTTTGGGCTCCTCTGCCTCATCACTTTGCATGGGTGGAGACTGACGTGTGATGGCAGACCGAGGTGTTGAGCCGGATCTGAACTCTGGATGTGTCGAGTAATTATGGGTACAATTACACGGTGTGCGTCTTAAGCCCCCCGACTCTTTTTGAGGGCTCCAAGGCGAACCGCAGTGTGGGATAAATTTAGGAAAAACATATTGGAAGAAGGGAACCTAATCCTGTCTGCTTCTGTGGAAGTGACAGCATTCGCCTTTATTTAAACCTCACTGGAAATAAAACGGTGTCCCCATTAACTGAGGGCACAGATTTGGATGCACTTCTATATCCCCAGGGGAACAGACTGATGTGATAAGAGCATAAATCAAGTTTGTGAAGTTGAACACTCCTGTGTGAGTGATATGTCTAACTGCATTAGGTCACCTTTGTTGTACATTTGTCAATCTGATTACACTGGGTTACACAAAAATGTTTTTTGCAAGTTGTCTAGGTTTTTTCAACTGAATTAGGACCATTTTGCACCTCTAAATCCAAAAATGACATCTGTTTTTCTCAATCAGGTCAGGTTTTTTTGCTAATTTGATTTTGAAAAATTTGATCTTCTCACAAAATTGATTACATTTTTGTGACTTTATCAGTTGATTTTTTATATAGTCCTCACCCAAAATAGGTTTTAAGAGGAAAAAAAATCCTTTTCTAACAGGATTCCTGTTAGATACAATGGTGTATTCACCGCAGATGTAGCAGAATACGTCAGGCTTATTTTTGCAAGATCTTCTAGTCGAAGCCATTTCATTCACCTGTAATATTAAAAAAACCATTAATCATAAATTGGCAAAAGTAAAATCTTCAGAACTCGTTTATTGCAAGAAATATAAAAGAATTTTGTATCATATGATGTGAAAATGCCCATAAATGTAAGCAACAATGTTAAAAAGCCAATATGTAGCATAGTTCAGAAAGTTGACCTGATTGAGCAAAATTAATGTGATTTTTGGATTCAGCACACCAAAATTATCCTAAATCAGCTCAAAAAACTTAAACAATAAATTTGTTGTTGACCAATGTTATTTAACCCATGAAGACCCAGGGTTACTTTGGTGGCAGTTCCCAAATGATTTTTCCTCTCTATTTAACCTTTCTTAAGTGATTTATCATCATTTATTACAATATTCTCCTCTGTATGTTGATTTTTTTTTTTTTACAACAACAATTAAGCATTTTCCTAGATTTAATTTACTGATCATGTAGATGTTTATAAAAATTCAGATTAAAGTTGAGGGTTATTGGGAAAACTGAAGAAAAAGTGACTTTTTCTGTAAAATCTATCATTAACTGAACATGACTTAAGTGTCTCCATCCACTGTCACTGATCCAACTCCATAGGTTTTTCTGGTGAATCAATGTTGTAGAAGATGACGGTGTTTCCACGTTCACTACAGAGCCTCTGAACGTCCAAATGGATCATATCTGATGAGCATGAAAGGATGATAAACTGCATTTTACTTGTATTGATAAGATTAATGGATCAACAGGTATTAATATATTTTAGATTCACAGATGTTTTTGGTTGCCAGTGGATTTTTGGGTCTTTATGGGTTAATAAGAAAAAAAAAAACAAATACCAGAAATCCCCTTCATAAAAGTACAATCATGTGGATCTTGATCCTCAAAAGCATCACTCTTTTTCTCTATCACTAATCATACAGCCATTAACTTTAGTGTTTATATATTAACGTGGATAGAACTGAAGGTGAAGGTTTATTTTGGTCACAGAAGGGGAAAAAAAATTTACATTCCAATGTGTGCATGTAGTGAAATCCTGCCCTGCAGATATAATCCACTGAGAATCACATGTAACACAGTCATTCGCCACTATCACTTTGATTTTCCTAAGTGGCTTGAAGTCATTTTCTTGTCATTTGCTTTATATTCTAAAAGAAGCATGTGCAAATATTTCTTTTCAGGCCAACTCTTCCAATCCAATTTGATGCGATGACAGGATTTTTCTTTCAATCTCCTAAAAAAAATATCCGCACACATGAAAAATAAGCGTAGAAATAATTCTACATCCTAATAGTGGGTTTAATAATCACAGCCATACTGTGTGATGACCATAGCGGCTTGCACATTATCTATGCGTGGCTCTTTGTAACTAGATTTGGCAAAAGGATGCTGTGTTTCTTAAGGCTCTGCACAGTAACCCAACTACGTGTGATTGTGAAAGACGCTAAAAGGATTACGAGGATGTTCTATTGTCACTGCCTCTCTCCATCTACATGCCTTCTGGTCATGTTTTATGTTATGCATTTTTAACACTCTTCCCCCCAGCTGCCGTTTTGTGAATATAGATCCAATCTTACAGCATTATCCTATTTAATATCCTTTATTTCTTAAGAAGCCACTGCTACTGTCCATGTATCAAATCATAGTTAAAGACTTTACATTTTCTGCCTCTCTTTTCTTCATTTTGGGGGGGTGAGAGGTTAATCTGAAACGCTCTGACTCTAAACATGTATTTTGGGATTCCATTATTTATAGTGCTCTGCAGGGAGCAAACTGTTAAAGATTGTCTTGGGCATGCTTTTCTTTTCTGACCCTTTTTTTTTTAATTCAGGAGAGTGATCTGGAAATGTCATTCTCTGTTAAAGTCTGCCTGCGGTCTTCAGTAAGTCTAGCAGAGCGTTAAGAATTAGCAACCTACCAACTGCTGTAGTGACACCGCATGTAAAGAATTACTTTATTTACAATGATAAGGTCATGGTAGGTCACAATTAATTGCAACACAGTGATAAAGGATGGCTCAGCTCTAGTCTTTTGCTCTAGAGAGTAAAAGCACTGAAGAGTTTTCAAGTCGTGACCCCAGAAAGAATCCCATGGAGTGGACTAGTCAAAGAGCTGTTGTGATTTAATTACAGCTGACCCCGACGCTGACCTTATTGATGTCACCTTGCTCTCCGCAGGGCCACATGAAGCCGTCGGTGATTTATTTTGGTGGGTTACCTTGTGCTACTGGTCCACTTGTTTGCTGTGAAGGAGTTGCTGTGACTCCGTTACGGGTTTTCAGTTGTGACATACGTCTGGCATACCTCCTGTATTTACCTAAGTTGAATTAGCAATAATGTGCAGAACTCTCAGTGGAGTCTGCACACAGATCTGCACTCATTTTACTCCCTTCAGATGAAGTTATTTGTTCTCTTTCTTGCACAGTGTGACAAACACCATCTACCACATTAGACATGGAATCTGTATGAGCTGATGTTTACTGTGGGTGCAGACAAGATCTCAGTTCATCTGAATTAGCAGATGGTGTGGGTGCTTTTGACTAGGTCATCAACAGGGGGTCTGTCTAATTATTACCTGATAATATTAAGAGAGTTTTTTCATAAATGCAATGTCTAACAAGTGGTGCCAGGACAACAAACCCCGCCCCTCGCATGTATTGTAGCTTATTTGGGCATTGATCCAGCTGATGTCATCATGTCTATGTGTGTGGTGATGCCAGCATATCAGTTACCTCTATATATGTGCCAGATTTAAAGAAAATTGAAACAAAATTAATGTTTTTATAGACGTGAAATTTCGGCCATTATAAGTAAATGGGAGGAGAAAAAACAGATTTTAAAGATGTATAAAAAAATTTGAACTTTGACCTACTTTTCCCAAAATGTAATCACATCTTTTCTGGGTCACTGGCAATCTATAAACCTAATTTGGTGTGAATTCAGCCAGTCATTTTAATGTTACAGACACGTGAAATTTTGCCCATTATAAGTAAAAGGGGAAAAAAAAAAGATTTAAAAAATTCATAAAAAATGTGAACTTTGACCTACTGTTTCCAAAATGTACTGAGATCTATTCTAGGTCACTGGCATTCTATAAACCCAATTTGGTGTGAATTCAACCAATAGTTTTGCTGCTAGAGTGTTAACAAACAAACAAACAAACCAAACCAAAAACAATACCCCTTGCCTTGCCTTGAAAATACGCATTAATATGACTCATGGAAGTACTTGTAAAACTGATTTTCAGATTCCAACATGACACCTGTTTGCTGCAGGAAGTTGCTGTTTGGTGCATATGCCAAAAACGTTCTGGCTTCTACACTGTGGTGCCGACTGTGCAAACTGATGAGGGTTTCAGCTGCTCCTCTGTCTAGTCGTACCAGTGACTTTACACCGCAGCACTCTGATATTTAATCTTTTCTGGGTGTGCAGAGGATTGAACACCTCAAACCTTATCTCTAAAAAGATGAATTTATATCCAGCCTTTTGTGTGGTTGTAGGTGTCTTAATGGTGGCTTTACAGATGCCAGTTTTATCAGCAGCTGTGTTTGGAAGGTCACAAAAATGGAAATGCAAAATATGTGCATTTCTAGAAACTCGTTTGGAGCTAATGCTCTAGGTTGCATTGTGTTGCCAGCAGGTGGGGCTGTAGCCAACAGTACACACAGCTCTAATACATAGAGTAGAAGAAGCAGAATATTCTATTGTTGTTTTCCATCTGAAATGGCAGTGTTGCCTCATTGTTCACACATGAATAATTCAGTGTCCTCATTGCTCCACACAACCTGTTGTACCAGATATGTTTTTTCATTTTATCAGAATATCTAGGAAAAAGCATCAAACAGCTGAGCAGTCACATAAATGTTCGCTACATCAGAATATGCCAGAAAAAAGGTGCCTCCTATGTGTATGTGTCTTTACTCTTGTGCAAAAAACAATTAAAATACCTTCAGCAACCATAAGAACATTTCTGCACAACTCTGGAATTTTTTGTTCATTGCCATAAATATTTTCAAGTTTGAAATGTCAAAATGCATGTGATATTTGTGGAAATGCACCTGTTGTAGTCTGTGGGGAAAATGCTTTGTAGTCCACAGGGGATTTTTGACATGCAGTATCAGGAGTGACGATTGACTGAACTGGTGTCAGCTCTCAGTGGTGGCAAACTATCCTGTTCCATTATGGAACATCCATGTATTACCAGGATATCCTGAACACTGATAGGCTACTCAGATCCTGGGCCAATCATCTGAGTAATTTCATCCTAAATCGCATCATTTATGGGCCCATGTGTACAGGTATTCCTTTGCATCACAATAGATTGTTCTCTAACTTATCCAGACAGTTACAAGCCTTCCACCTACGAACCCACTTGCAAAAGGTGCAGAGGTTGAGGAGAAGAGAGGTCGAATGGTTGTAGATTTTACAGATATGATGAAAACAAAAGATCCCGGCCCCTCCTCCCCAAGCATTTAGCACTGAAACCAATATTTATATCTAACACGTACCATTTTTAATTCTGTTATAAACTTGATAACTGCTTAACTGAACATCCAGGTCAAAGTAATAAACACCTAAATAAGTAGCCTAAATAAATTAGGGCTGTCAAAATTAACACATTAATGCAGATTAATCTATCACCATGGTTTAAATCAGTGGTTTCCAGCCTTTTTTTTTTGGCTCGTGACCCCATTTTAACATCACAAATTTCTGGTGACCACAGACATTCAAAACGGAGACTTCTATTTTTTGGCTAAAATCAATTTTGTTTTTGATCATGTAATAGTTTGCAATACTATGTTGCAAATAAATGTTCACTTTAGATGAGATTTAGTCTATATAATGTATATTATTATGGACGGAGGCAGAAAAGCCAGGTGTAGATTACTGCGCAAAGTGTGAATTTTATTTTCCTTGGTCAGGATATGTACAGTCAGTCCAGCTTGGATTTACAAGGCTGACATTTAATACTGAACAAACAAGAACTCAAACTATGAATTATGAAAGAGCTGCAGCATCTGAAACTGACCACAATGAACATCTGACAGATAAACAGTACCACAGTGCTTCAGTTTCAGCTTCACAGTTTGTCATGTCTTTTATGGATTGTGATTGTCTCTCTCACCTCACCATACATTTTCTATTAGTAAGCTGTTTTTATTTATTTATTTTTTTTATCAATTACTAGAAATTTCAGGCGACCCCATTTGAATTCCAGGTGACCCCACGTGGGGTCCCGACCCCAAGGTTGAAAAGCATGACTAAAAATGTTAACGCAAGAATGAACCCCTCTGCAGCATGGAATGTCTCTGAACGTCTCTGGCAATGCATTTGAGGCAGTTTGTCCAAGTAGAGTTACCATTGTGCACGTGCAAATGGGCAGTTGATCCGGCAGTGACAGGCAGCAGAACCACCCCATAAAGATGGAAGACGCTGAACAGCACGTTGGTCCTCTGGATGGAAATATGAGGACAAAAAAAACCCAAGATGGAACAGCTGACTGACATAAAGGATTATACACACTCTGTAGGAAGGAGTTTTCGTTTCACTGAAGCACTTCCATCTTAAAATACCACATATCTCACCACTCATGCAACCAGTGTTCCGTGTGAGAGACTGTTCTCAGTTGCAGGCAACATTGTAAATAAAAAGCGGTCAACTCTCCTCTTGGACAATATCAACAAGTTAGTTTGTCTTGGTAGCTGCTGAAAGAGGAATAACAGGATAACTGGATAAATGTTTGTTTAAAAAAAGAGACAAAATGTTAAGTTGTTTCAAGTTCTCACTCACTCACTCACTCACTCCTGGAGCAAAGGCAGGGTACACCCTGTTGCCATTTCATCACAGGTCTGACCTTTACAGACAACCATTTCCTCTCACACTCACACCTTCGGCAGTTGCTTTGACCAATTAACCTGTTAAGGTGCGTGTCTAGTGGGAGGGTAATAGGTTAATTTGTGGCCCTTAAACTGCTTGTAGGTGTGAATGTGACAGTAGACTGTTGTTTGTTGGGCCTGTGGTGAACTGCTGACCCATCCAGGATCAACCCCCCCTCCACCTAATGTGTTGTGGAATAGACCCCAGGCCCCCTCATGACCATACAGAGGATTAAGCACTTATGGGAAATGAATGAATAAATGTGGACCACTGGACATCAAACTCAAAGTTACTGATCAATGAATGTAGAACAAAACATCAAACTTTAAAAAATCTTGGTGGGAGCGATTTTTAACTTTTTGTGCTGTTGTTTTCTCACCGAGTCAATATTTCCAGTTCAGGAGCCTAATATCAGCTATCGGTGGCAATTTCTGCCAGTATTGACAGCTGTAAACATCCCATCAGTGTTTCTCAAAACAAACATACACACAACATTAGCTGCACTAGAACTGATACTGACTCAACAGCAACAGGTAAAAACACATAGAAGTCCAGAGCATATTCAGAGAATCACCTCAAACTTGGATTTACTTTCAGGGAGTCTGAGGACTTTACCTTTTGCAACAGGGCGTCTTTGTAAGAGTGTACTTTCAACCCTCACATAGCTGGCAAACAAATCCTGGTCACGGAGACTGCAGCCTGAGGCTAATATGGCCCTCTGTCTGAACCCCATCCACCCTACGGTCGTAAACTCACTGTGTTCCACCGCTATTAGTCATACACCCATGGAGGAGAACAGGACATGTAC
This sequence comes from Sphaeramia orbicularis, assembly GCF_902148855.1. Classification (NCBI taxonomy): domain Eukaryota; kingdom Metazoa; phylum Chordata; class Actinopteri; order Kurtiformes; family Apogonidae; genus Sphaeramia; species Sphaeramia orbicularis. The sequence goes on from NC_043966.1 coordinate 22,726,812, forward strand.
GGCTAGGAATATAATATTAATGTATGAATCTGGCAGGATTTGTTAAATAACTGTGTGTTGTATGCCTGATAACATATTCATACAACTGCAGGCCATGTTAGGTGGTATTTTATACTCTATAGTAGCCCATGGTTCCTGCTCTGTTCCTCTACCTAGAAAAGGTTGAAGACCCCTGACTCAGGAGGGAAACCCACTCAGTTAATTACTGACATCTTCTTCAACTGTGACCTAAAAATCCTGTCTCCTTGCTATCCTGTCTGCTTACCTGATCCAGCTCTGCTGAATGTAAAATACCTTAGATGATGTCTGTCAGAGGAGTATTTTTAGGATTCAGTTAGTTGTTTCTCTTTGAAAGATTTTCAAGGAGAAATGCTAAACACAAGAATATAATAGTAGGGGAAGCACGGACATTAGGCTCTACTGATTTGATTGTTAAATTTTACAGGTTAAGTTGCCAGGAAGAATTTACAGAAAGAGATTAAAGTGAAGGAACTGGTCTCTTTCTGGTTATTTTCCTTAATATTTCACTCTCACTTGTGGATTTTTCGACCTGTTTTTTGCCCTGGTGTGTTATATGTTGCTACTGTCAGCTGTGAAATTTACCCATGGTGGGATCAAGAATATCTTATCTTATCTTATCTTATCTTATCTTATCTTATCTTATCTTATCTTATCTTATCTTATCTTATCTTATCTTATCTTATCTTATCTTATCTTATCTTGTCTTGTCTTGTCTTGTCTTGTCTTGTCTTGTCTTGTCTTATAATACATTCAAAGTCATTCTGAGTGAATGGGCAAAGGATAAATCTGGATGTAGATGTTTTTCTAATTGACTGAATCAGGTTCTGCTTTGAGATGCTTTTAAGGAACATTGTTGTTATACTTTTAGTACCTTTTAAATTATTGATGGTGTTTTATATGTACGTTCTTTGTTTAGTGATTTATATATGGTTTTAGAACAGACTTTTATTGTGTTTTCTGTGTATTTTTAGTGTGGATGTATGATGTATTTAAGATTTAATGTATGGCTGTGAATTCTGTTTTGTGTAACTTGTGCTGCTGTTGTCTTGGTCAGGATACTGTTGAAAAGGAGATTTTTAATCTCAATGAGCTTTTTCCTGGTTGAATGAATTAAAAAAAAAAACTTAATCAATTAATCAATAAGATAGTTAGTACATTAATTAACTCTCAAAATATGTTGAGCACAGACCTAAGTCAAAGAACAGCAACAGTGTCAGGCAGGTGTATCATCCTTCATTTCTTTCAACCTTTCTGACCACAAACCCTCTATGTCCACCTAAAGCGCCACTGGTCACAACCAAACACCCGAGGCCCTGCTGGAATAAAAATATCTGTGTCCTGTCAAGTAGCTTTCCCTCCTGAGACCCAGATGGACGGATAGTTGTTGTACACCTCAGAGCATCATCATCCTGAGCTCTGTGGCCGTAGGACAGGTGTGCTCAGTCAAGCAGCCTGCAAAAGTCCCATCATCTCCCTGCGCCTCTCCATCATCCCCACCCTGTGCTGAGAAATGGGAAAATGGACAAATAATAGAAGAATGGGGATAGAAAAGCAATTTGCTAACTCCATAAATTCCCGCGCCTTTGGTACCTATCCTTGGCCGTGGTGACTGCAAGCTATTATTTAGAATCTGGTAACCGATGCTTTCCTATTAACATCAAATGGGTCGGTGTCTGCCGGTTGTCTCCTGCGACACGTTTATGCTGGTTATTTACTGCACGATCCTGCAGGCCTTGCTCTGGGAGCTGCTCTAAGGGCCGGATCAGAGTGTGGCCCCGCGTGGCAAGTCATCCTTAATATGGTGGGATGGGGGGGTTGTCCAGTTACTTAATTTACAATTTATGACAAAAGGCAGATGAACCTTGTCAGTGTATGAGAAAGCATATGCTGTAGGTGGATGGAAGAGAGGATGCAACTACTTTCTATTGGATTGAATTCTGTCTTTTTTTTTGTACTCTTTCACAGAAGAGATCATTAGAAACAGCAACATGAGGAGGGCACTCAGAGAGCGGACCTTCCCCAAGGCCCATCATCTGCTTGGCTTCTCCTTCCACAATATTATCAAACCCCCACACACAAACCGCAGATTTACTGGAAGTGAATATTTATATGCTGGTCAGTCACACAGTTGGCCACCAGTGATCAGCTCAGTTCAACAACAGAATAGAGTTAATTAAAAAATATAATGAAATTACAAGTAAGTTTTCATTTCTAGTTGCCATGGGGTTTGAAGACTTCTAAGATATTCCTTCCTGTCAGTGCCATCTTAAAAACGCTTCCAGAAGTTGTGATGTGATTTTTGTGTTTTCAGATAATTGCCTCTCGATCAGGATGTACATGTCTCCGTGTCAGGTTGTTTATTAAAAAAACTTCATAGTGAAGATGAGATAAAAAACTCCACACTGTGAAAGAGAGCGCTCGTTTTTTCTCAGCGTATCAATGCTGTGAGCGACCGATGTGCAGGTGATGTTGTTTCTTAATCTTGTCATCCCCGCTAAGACTGTCGCTGACTCTGTTTTTTTTCTTTCTTTCTTCTAGTTTTTATGTGGATTTGTTCGCAAGTGATATTAAACTAAATATTCACCTGAACATTTCTGCTTCTTCAAAACAGTGTTGAACAAGACAAATGTTCTGCTCTGACAGTTGATTGAATGATTGTGATTTAATTTGGTTTGTGTTTTCCTAACATTAACTTCCAAAAGCTGAACAGCTGCTGGTGACCAAATTCATTTACTGATCTAAAATTTTTAATAATTTAATTCTATCAATGCACTGAAAAAATTCAGTTTCTCTCATTTGAGCAGCATCAGACTCAACCAGTTTGGAAATTTAAAGGTTACTGAACATGGAAACACCATATATGAAATTGATTCACCTGTAAAATATAGTTTGACAAATGACAGTGGTGCTAAATGCTTATTTTTATGTTCAGTTCATGATATATTTTATAGAAAAAGTCACTTTTGCTCCAGTTTTGATATAATCACCCTCAAATTTACAATGAACTTTATTGAATATCTACATGATGGTGAATTTAATACATGAAAATACCAGATTTTCACTGAAAAGTGCAAAATATAGAGCATAATGTTATAATATATGGTGATAAATCACTAAGAGAAGGTTAAATGTAGAGGAATTCATTTGGAAGTTGCCATAAAAATAGATGTAGGAGTAACTTAATCCCATTAATACACTGAAATGATCCAGGAAAAACACAGTCTGTCAGCTTTTCAGCGGCATCACATGTGTCTTATTTGGATGTTCAGAGACTCTTTAGTAAATCTGGAAACACCGTCATTGTTAATGATATTATTTTGTGTAAGAGTCACTATTTCCTCAGTTTTGTTAGAGTAACCTTTGAATTTACACAGAGTTTCTATGATCATCTACACAGTCAGTGAATTAAAAGACCCGATTTCCACTGAAACCACAAAAACAGCTCCAGTCGTTCAAGGGTTAAATCCTTTGTTTACAACAGGTCCTCTGTGTTTTTGTGGTTGCTCAGTGATTAGTGGAAGCTGCAATGCCTTAGTATTGCATTTAGCCTGGTATAACCCTGTGTATTTTAAATGCAAAGCTACATCTCGTCTGCTCATATGCATTTTCTTGTGTTTATACAACTTCTCAGGGCAGATCTAGAAGATGCTCTGGTCAATAGGATTGCATCAGACTCCCCCTTAGAGCCGTTCAACTCTAATTGGAGTTAATGGCTCCTGCACTGACTTCCACATACTTCTTGGGGCTGCTGCTCAGGTTGTTTACCTCGGTGCAGCTTCTTTTCAATTGCTTTCTATTGTTGCCTCGTGTATTTTATCTGCAAGTGAACCGATCGCTCCAGTGTCAGGTCTGCTTAGAGTAACACTGTATCTGCTCGCCACTGGTCAGGCTTCATCTTCTCTACATGTGCTAACGCGCTCCAATTAAAGCTGACATGTTCTGATGTTCTGATCAGTGCGGTGTCATGTCTGGCACTGTGACCTCGGGTGGTCTCGGCCATCCTCCACCACTCTGTTACGCAGCCTCCGCCTTGTTCTGGCTCTGCTTAATACTCACTGCATGCTGTTGATATTACATAAAGCGTGTGTGTGTTGAGGCTTAGGCCTATACCTTCATACGATGCAGATTAAAGGACCAGGATGAGCTGATTTGGGTAATTGCCACGAGTCTTCAGGTTTCAAATCATTTTAGAGACATAATGAACCGCTCATAGCGATGTGAAATCCCTCCTTATGATACACAAGGTGATGAGCTTGTTACTAATGACTCGATCTCACACCCTTCCCTCTTCAACCTCCAGGCTATAGAAGTGGGAAAATAACTCCTCTGTCTTACTTTAAATGAAATATTTATCTGTTGTGCTCTGGTAGATCATTTTTAACGTTGGATGTTTAATGAGATGATGAGTAAAAGTATAAATGAGATCATAATCTACTGCACAGGATCAACTAATCATTTCACTTCTACTTTAAAATCTACTGCTATATAAACATTTAAAAGAGTGATATTTTGCTTTTTTAAATGGAATTATGCATTTTAAAAGATTTCCCTGTGGTTTACATAAACAGTAAATGCTCTTTTTGGGTCTGAATTCTTCATTAATTCAACTCCACAGGTCCATCTTCAACCCTATTTCTGAGTAATGACACCAGAAAGATCGTTTTGAGCGCTGACCCTTTAAACGCAAATGAGCCACTTCACGCCCCGCCCCCTCCAGGTTGTTGGCTGTGCTGCTCTGTCTGTCAATACAACCAACAACTGAACATTTCAGGTAATCAGCTCAAAGTTTGGACATATTTTCAGTATGAACTACAACCGCTGCTGCTGATAAACAATAATTTCGTACTCGGAGAAATGTTCGTCGGAAATCTTGACCTTATATGTGCAAATGTTGTGATGTAACTAGTTATAGATGCAACAAATTAAGCAGGAGTTAAAACAGGTTGTAGAAATCCACTCGATTTTTGCCAAAATGAATATAAAGATAGGTTTGCAGCACCTGGAGGGTTCAAATTGAGTTTAGTTGAGTTTTTTTATTTGTCATTGTAAAAAAAAAAGTTACAATGAAATTAAGGATTGTTCTCCTTCAGTGTAGACACAATGTATAAAAATATATATACAAATGATTAAAAACAAAATACATAAAACAACACCACAGCAGCTGGAAATACTTTAAAAAGTGCAGGCAGTATAAGTGCATGTGGATTAATAAATAGATAAATAAATAAATAAATAAATAAATAAATAAATAAGTGGAAGTGGCTGGTCATGTGTATGTGTTCAGTGTCCTGATGGCTGTTGGAAAAAAAATGTTCAAATTCAAACTTTTTGAACCATTAAGGTCCCCAAATACACAAATACATGTACCAAAGACTAATAAAAAGTGGGTTTAGCATAAATATGACCCCTTTAACAGATTTATTTTTATTTTATTTTATTTATTTATTTTGCACAACAACAAATTAAACATTAGGACAAACAAAGAAACAAATTGTGCAGGTGAGATCAGAAAACCCCATGGGGCTTATAAAATTAATCTCACCTCATTACAGCATTAGCTTAAAGAAAGACAGTAGGAATAAAACAATAATATACAAAGTACAACAAGAATATAAACAGAGAATAAAAGAAAAAGAGAATGTGTGAGGGTGGGAGAGTGTGTGTATGAGAAATATTTAAATTTGTTGAATCGGATAATGTCCTAAGCCTAAAATTAAACTAAGTGAGGTAGATTTCTTTCAACTCCAGTGTTATTATCCCTCATCTTTTTCATTTTTATAGTAACAAGTTGTTTTCTAGTACTACTGTTTTTCACTGTCTTCTGGACATTGTTATCACATTTTATCAATTCAGTTTTAGTTATATAGAACCAGCATAAAACTATACACGGTTATCTCAAGGCATTTCCCACATTCACACCAAGGCTTTCAGAAGACTATATGGAGAGGAATTTCAACAAATCCTCCAGGAGCAAGGCCAAGGTGACAGTGGAGGGGAAAAACTTCTTTTTACAGAAGGAAAAAACCTTGGACAGAAGCAGGTTCCGGGTCGGTGATCATCTGCCTCAAACGGCCGAGGTTAACGTACAGAGGACAGAGAAAAGAACAGTGTAGAGAAAGAACAACAATCAAGATAAGAAAGTACTTGACAGAACCACACATCAGGAAAGAACACCTCCAGAACCAGAGATTCCTGGAGAAAGGAACAAGAAAAGGGAGACGCACAGACTACGAGAAAGAAAAGACATGAATTTAGTGACAAGTAATAGCGACACGTATAATACATTTTGTTTTGTTTGACTCAACAGGCAAACACTCACATTAATTACTGAAGTATTGGTTTAAGCACTAATTCATCTTATTTATTCATTTAAAAGTAAAAGCTCTGAAGCGTATTGTTTCAGCTGTCTCCGTGCAAAGCTACTGAACGTCACATCATCTATGCCAACATTAGTTCTCCCAGTCTCAGACATCTCCTTAAATAAACAACGCCTTTTCACTGAGGTTAAGCGTCCCTATCTGTCTGTTTTCCCTCGTCACGTCTTTTGTCGCTACATCTGTCATGCTTAACATGCACCGCTCAGTACAACAAGGAGGCGTATTTTCTACTCGTCACTGTTTCATCCATGTAGGTTGAAATCCCTCTTTGAAGCATCTATGTGCAATTTAAAATAACTCGAACAAATAAGTCATTTTTTTAAAGGAGTAGAAAATGTAGATATTTTTGATCAAATGTAGATTAACCCTTTCATGCACAGAGGTCACTACAGTTGACAGCTATTCTACAGCTGTTCTCTCATATATTCATGGGTTTTATTGTTTTATTGTTTTAGTTCCATATCAGCCAACACAGTGGACACTTATGCATCATCCCATACAGTGCATTTCATACCGTTACTGTAACTATGCTGTTCTTGATAAACCTGATCTGCAGTGACACGTTTTAGTGTAAATCAACAAACAAAACAGTTTTTTTTTTTTTGCATATTATGTTCGTGAAATGAATAATAACTAGTATTAGAGTATGTTAAAATGTGGGAAAACATCTGATTAGCAGCATTAAAAATGTTTTTACTGCATACTTTTCCATATCATTAGATTTTAAATACATGTTTCTTTGCTTGAAAAATTAAATGCATGGGGTCCGGCTGAGTGGACAGTTTTGTAACTCCTTAAAAAAAAAAAAACCTAAATCGTATGTTTTTTTCATGCCTAAAGAGCAATAAAAACACACAAATAATGTGACCAAGGTTTTCATAATTGCATGAAAGGGTTAAGTAGAAATAAACTCTGCGGTAAATAAAGATACCTGAAAAATCTTAGGCATTATATGTAGTATTGATATTCCAAACCCTTATACCAGAACACAGGTAGGTCTACCAAAACCACCAACGAACCAACACTATGTATCCACAGACTGTATCACTCACTGAATTAAGCATAAAGCTCATTGTTTAAACACGTCTGTATTAATGGGATCATCAAGGTTTACTCTTTTATTCATCGGTTAAAATAACACTGTCTTATAATCTTCATGTGCTGCATCTGCTCATAGTTTACATTATAGCTCTGTTAGCTTAGCTCTGTTTTTAGACAGAAAACGGCCACAGTAAAACCACAAATCACCTAAGTTTTCTGTACTGGTTATGTTGATCTATTTTATACTAGGCCAGTCACAAGTCTTGGGGGCGGGTGTTTCGCAATGCATCTTTTTGTCGCAAGTCAAAGTCAGTTCCAAGTCCACAAATCTCTTTACAACTGTTGTTGGTTGTTTGATTCAAAAATAAGGCTTGAATTACAGATTACATCCTGTATTCTTAAATTTCTCTGACAAAAGCGTCACATCCATCTCATCTGTGATTGGTTTACTCGGTGCCTGTAAGTCCCGCCTTCATATTTGGAATCAAGATGGATTTCTTATTGACAAAGACAGATATGGGTTTAATCTGTAATTCAGTCCTTATTTTTGAGTCAAACAACCGACAACAGTTGTAAAAAGATTTGCAGACTTGGAATTGAATTTGACTCACAACAAAAAGAAGTTGGTGCATATGATACATTGCGAAACACCCGCCCCCAAGACTTGTGACTGGCCTGGTATAAAATAGATCAGGCATAATTCAGAGCGAATGGAGCACTTCCAGACCATTTACTCAGTGTTGAGTACACTGGCCAGGCTAGTTGTCAGTAGCTGCACCAAAGTTTGTTTGGAATCGCCCAAACAAGGTCAAAACTGTCACAGTTTAGTCTGAATTGTGGCTCAATAAACAGTCAACTTAGCCAAGATAATAACATCACATAATAACGTAATGTGAGGGTTCGTAAGTGGGTAACAGTTCATTCTTTATAAAATGAGACTGCAGGATAGAGAAGGATTTCTTTTTACCACAGTGCTTTACTTTTCATGTACCGTAACTGCTACCCCAACACTTTCTGAAACATCATCTCACATGACCGAACCAGCCAATCAGGAACTAACAGTACCTAGATTGGTAAATGGAAATGACTTAGAAAAGGCACATTCAACAGGTTATTTTAGCTACCTATACACAACAAATGAAAATAATTAAATGTGTATATGTGTGTAGCTCTTGTCATGACAGACATGGATCGGTTCCTTTAAAACTGGCATTTATTTTGCTCTCCTCTCGTCTTTCATGCCATGAGAACTGATAGACATACATACAGCAACAGAAACAGATAAGCTCACATTAATAACTAGACATGACACAGTTGAAAGTCTAAACGTGGAAATATAAACAAGGTGAGTTGCAAATAAAAGAAAAAATACCTCGTTGGCCGCTTGTCATGAGCGAGAGTTCCTCCATACCCCTTAGCCATGCTTTTCAATGTAGCTGTATCATTCACTTCTGCTGTAGCAGCGCAACGTAACAAACATTGGTTCCGGGCCAGGCACAGCACCAATTTATTAACTATATAAACAGGATTATTGTGTTCCAATATAAACATATGAAATTACTTTTTAACATTTCTCTAAATTATTGGACAACATGAAATTATGAATTAGGATGAAACAAATGCAACAACATTTACAATGTGTAAATAATTATTCTACAACATAAATGTAATAGTTATTTGTGTAAACACTGTCATTATATATATATTTTTTAACAAATACATGAATTAACTCATTCCCTGTAATTTATTCCATTGTTACACCTTACATTCCTTCAACTTAAATTATTTTAACTTCTGAGCCTTACAATAACATCATATCTTCATAAGCCTCAAAATCAAACTTACACATGTTGTAAAAATGCTGTGATTTCATCGTTTCAATCCATTCTTTTCATTTAAACCCGTGTCCAGTGGTGACAACAACAGTGCTTTTAGATTTGATCATTTTAATGGCGTTAGTTTTCCTCACCATGTGAAACCAGCAAAGTGACTCACTACTCCCTCTAGTGGTTATACAAATCTGTCAGACTGCGAGCGTGAATATCCTCAGTTCAGATCTGTATAATCCAGTATATTAGTGTCTTTGGCAGAACTTAATAGCTCTTCATTCTAAACACCCTAATGATATTTTTATGTTTATGTTTATGCATTTGGCAGATGCTTTTTTCCAAAGCGACTTACAGGGGAAAACCAATTAAATCACTCAATCAATCAAATTTTATTTATATAATGCCAGATCACAAAAAAAGTTATCTCATGACACTTTATATATAGAGTTGGTCAAAACCAGACTCTAAGCCAATTTACAGAAACCCAACAGAATCCTCCAGGAGCAAACACTTGTGACTGGTGACAGTGGCGAGGAAAAACTTCCCTTTAACAGCAGAAACCTGGAGCAGACCCAGACTCCTGGAGGATGGCCGTCTGCCTTGACCAGTTGGGGTTAAAGAGAGAGGGTAGAGAAGGAGAAAAAGAGAGAGCGATAGAGATAGAGACTGGGGGAGTAGGGGGAGACACATGGAGGCAGTTGAGGATAAGTGAGTGGTGATGATGAGGGCAGGGAAGAGGCAGGACCACCGCAGCAGGTCCAGAAATAATCCTGGAAGAATCTGTGATAATCCTGGGAAAAACCTTATTAGAATATTTAAGATGGAATGTTTGAGGAATGTTGAGAATTTTTAGGTCAGATTTAAATATTTGATTGCAAAAATACTACATATAACCGCTTTAAATAAGTCAAAATGAAATGCTTGGTTTCTTTCAAGGGTTTAACTTGGAATTGATCTGTTATGTAATGTAAAGAAAAAAACAAAGATGTAATGGCAGTATAGTTGTATTCCAGTATTTCAGATACCTGATGTCGGCTGTTGAAGCTGAGCGTGTTCAGTATCAGGAGTCTTTTCCTGTTTCACTCATCTACCAAATTGCTCCCAGCTACTAACGGGTCATGACATATTATACAGGGCTGGTATATATCAAAGTGATAGGATTTATTTGATGTTTTATTCTTTAAAAGTGCTTCCTACTTCAACAAAAAAGTGAGATTTAATTTTTGGCCTTATCCCCAGCCCCATCTGACCCTGTGTGACTTCAGTTTGACATTGTGGTGCTGCTGGCCTTAAGCTTTGGGGAGGGAAATGGATCAAACACTGATGCCTCGCAGATCCATATGTTCCAGATCTGAAACAGTGCAGCGATGAGGGCTATCATTCATTGTCTAGAACTGTCTCAGCGCTGATCGTTTCCCTTCACTCTGCGGTCTGACTTTCAGGTGTCTTTCCTTCGCTCCTTACTGTTCGCCTCTGACAGGTTAATAGAAGATAAGACCTGCCTCCCTGATGTCTGCGAGCCAGTCAGTAAGACAAATGATGACCACTTGAATGTGACATAAGTGATCAAGATTAAAACTCAGGGAAAAGTCAATCACTTTTTCCTGAACTGTAATGGAAAATAAATCTTCATAAGGAGTTTCAAATGTGCAGCTAAACTGTTTGCACACGTTACCTCAGGACAGGTCTAGTCTTACAGACGTGTCATCCATATTTCATCTCCTTTGTAGTCGTTTCGGCTGAATCTTCGCCAGCAGACAGCCTGCTGGATTTGCCTGCTCTGCGTTTCCTGTTATCATAACTTATGTTCACGTCAACACATCATAGAAATAATTTATCACATTAATAAGAAAACAAAGAACACTGTGGATCAGTGTAATGTGAACCCAGATATTTGACTAGAATAAATGTAGTACAAGTTAAACTATTTATTGTGCAGAGATGTCGTTTTGTAAATAACTGTGAAATCCGATTATGACTATATTTGGACAAAGAATCAATTAAAAGCTGTAGATAGTATAAATTACTGTACTGTACTGCTGTGCGGCTTTGTCTATGATAGTACACCATAATTTCCTCATGGATTATAATTTGTATTCATAACCAAACGCTGCAGAGAAGAGCTGAGAAGTCTCACAGTTTTATGTAATGGGTGTTCTTAACTTATAATCTTCATCTGATCTGGTTTTCAGGGGAATCATAAAGATCATGTCATTAAATAAATAACAGAAAACAGATCAAACTCTAAACTCCTCACTGATATTCACTTAAAAACCTAGATCTATTTTATCTTTTTGTATCAAATTCATTTCCCTCTACATTTGATCATTCTTGAGCAATTTATTACCATTTATTTTAATATTATCCTCTGCATTTTGCATTATTTTTTTGTTTAATAACCAGTTCTTCTGCTATTTTTAGCTTACCGGCCAACAGGCTGTAAGCTATTGTCGTCATGCAGCGTCTGTCATCATTGTCTGTCATCGTCGTCTGTCGTCATCATCTGTCGTCTGTCGTAGTCGTCCGTCGTCGTCCGTTACAAAAATTTCTATCGTCTTCTTCTCCAAAACTACAATTCCGATTGACTCCGAACTTGGTATACAGCTTCTTTATGATGATGTCAACAAAAGTTAGTGAAATCATTTGGATCTGGATCTGATTCTGGATTTTGTGTGACTTTGAAAAATGTCCCCATTATAAGAGATTGGAAGTGGATCAATGCAATAACTCAGTAAATCTAAATGATATCCAGTGTAAATTTCTACAGTCCAGCCCTGATGGGGGGATGACCAAAACATAATGTCCACATACTGATCAGGATCTTCTTCTGGATCCGGGAACTTATGGAAAATTTAACATGGGCTCTTATGGGGAAAAAATTTCAGTCATCTTCTTCTCCCAGACTCCAGTTCTGATTGACTTCAAACTTGGTATACAGCTTCTTTATGATGATGTCAACACAAGGTATTGAAATTATTTCCATCTGGATCTGATTTTGGATTTGGTGCAACTTTGAAAAATGTTCCCATTATAAGAGATAGGAAGTGGATTGAATCAGTAAGTATCAATGATATCAAGTTGGAATTTGAATTTTTTGCAGATGTGATTGGAATATGACCAAAACATGGGCTATTTCTATAATATAATAAATACACAGAACTGGGTGATAATAAATGGCATCTGGATACATTTCCCAAAGCTTTTAATTTGGCCAGTAAGCTACAGGGCCATTGGTCCTATTTTTAATTTACTAACCATGTAGGTGTTGATATAGGCTCAACTATGAAGGTGATTATGTCAAAACAGAGAAAACTGAAGCAACTGACTTTTTCAGAACAATATATCATTAACTGAACATAAAGACATGCATTTAATACCGTCATGGCTTTTATTGTTGACTCAGTGTTGCAGAAGATTACAGTGTTTCCATGTTGACTACGGAGCCTCTGAACATCCAAATGAGTCATATCTGATGCTGCTGAAAAACTGAATTTTATGTGAATTATTTAAGTGTATTCACATGATAAGTAGTTAAAAAGTTCTTAAACATTTCAGATCAGTATTTCTCTGGTCGCCGGCAGCTGTTTAGGTCTTTGAGGGTTAAATGGACCATGTACCAGTTTAACGGTTTCTTTTAACTGTTGTTTTAATATTACAATTTTATCAGAAGGTATTTTCTGTCAAATAACTGAAAAAGCCATTATGTTACAGCCCAAGCCCTGATGGAATATAGAGAAAAGATGGAAACTTGTTATGGTTTGGTTGAAATTCAGCTACATTTTATAAGAGGTGAGAAAAATGTAGATTCGCATCTTTTAGTCAGATTGCGAAGGCATAACTGAAGCTGTCAAATAAATCTAATAAACTCCCACTAGTACAGAAATCTAAAATGAAATTAGTCATGTCAAATATAACCCTTAGTGCTTGGTTGATTTCTTCTGTTCTGTGTGAATATTTATCTCTATTTAATAGAAAATACACCCTCGATTTGAGTTTATCTTATGAAAAATGTATATTTTGCTGGTGAACTATTTTTAATGGTGAAGTATTATTCAGCCTTCAGCTACTTTGACAGATCTGCTTCTCACAGCTGCTCATACCTACAGTCATGCTGAGTTCATGACCTTATATTGTTCTGTTTTTAATAGATAATGAAGCTTAACTGCTTCATCATGATGAAATCACTTGGAAATCACACTTGACTCTCCAACCCTGCCTCACCTTGAAAATAATTACTCTTCTCTAAACCAGTGGTTACCTGATTAGTTTTATGTGTTGTCAAGCTTCGCAATTAAATTTTCCATTGAAATATTGCTGATAAACAATAACTCAGTAACCTGTGTGTAATGTTCAAAACCCACTGGTCTGACTTTGTCTCCCAGAGCCAATGAAATGCATTTTCCTCTCAAAATGAGCCAGAAAAGATCTTAATGACTGTCTACATTATTCACAGTCCACAGACTCATGTGGCATCTCCTGTTGAAGCCTAATTGAGCACCACGGGAATCTTTCCCTTTGCCGAATGCTGAATACTCGGCCCCATTATAAGCAGAAAAGGTGCCGGATATTACAGACTTTGCATACATACAGGAGCGTGTCTATGTATATGTATTTGTGTGAGCTGCAAGCACAAGATGACTGGGTCGATATACAGCTCCAGATCCTGAAATCGGAGACCATTTCTCAAAGCTGTGTATTTCCCATCTATGAGACTAATGGCAGTCTCTTAGGCTTTATGATTTATCAAAGAGAAAAGGTCACTATGGCAGGCTGCAATTAATTCTGTCTGCTTTTATTTGGTGCTACTCAGGGGTGCTCGCTCCATTAGTGACATATGGCATTACATGGGTTGTCTTTAAGATGAAAGCGGTGGAAGCCTAGGAAAAAGTGACGTGTTTTGTCGAGGGGCTGGGACACGATGGTGTTAACTCTGTCGCAGACGGACTTGTTGAATCCTTTGAGAGCAGCCTTGACTGACAGATGTGTTTTTCAAGGATGGGGTTTTTCTATTTGAAGGATCACTTAACTTAAATAAATGTTCATAAACAGGATTCAAGTAAATGAACCGCCTGTTGTGGATTTCCCCCACAGCAAACACAACAACCGTGGTATTTTGCTTCTTTTTATTTCACCAGTTCTGTTTCAGATGTCTGAAGACTTTCCATCTTAGATTAGGCACCTCGCCTCGAGCGGTGTTTATTCCTGTGATGTTTGTGTTGTACAAAAAGTGCATGACGAAAAATTATTTCAATATTTTTCATAAAAATAGGTTATAATCCCTTGTAATTAAGCCTTACTTTATTTCTGTGCCTCGTGGATGAGATTTAAGCACAACAACGAAAAAAATTACTTGTGCGCTTAAAGCATCTTGTCAATCTGTCTTGAGAGCTGATAAACTGCCTTTCCTTAGTTCCTATGGAAACTGCAGTGGTAAGAGTTCAAACTTATTGCTATGCAGATGATCCAGTTGTCGGTGAAATGTTACAAGACTGCAGCCCAGATAATCAGTGTTTCCTCGTGTTAAATCCTGCTTTCTGGCTCGGGGCAGTTAAGGTCACTTCAGGTAAGACAGTAGATCTAAGCCAACGTTTTGACTTCTTGCAGCTTCTTTTGCAAAAGATCCAAGAGCTGCTGAATAAACCTGGATGTAACTATAATGACGGAAAAGTTCGATCGTCTTACCGGCTTGACCTTTCAGATTCTCTCCTATCATGTTGACCTTTCCATATGCCAGAAGGTGCTGCTGTAAGCCTTTGTTCTTTACATATAAAATCACACAGAAAACCTTGCTCATGTCACTAAATTCCAGCTTTTTTTTTTTTTGCAAATATGTTAAAGACACCAGTTTGCTTTTTGTTCCCAACTGAAGATTCTTACCGGATTTTTGTGCATGATGCCGCTGCAGCTGTATTGGTATCAGGGCGAAATGTATAGTCTGCGAGGAAATGCTGAAGGTGCCTAGTCTTTATTTTTAGAGTCAATCTGCTGTTGGTGCTCAGTATAAGCGAGGAGGCAGTGAGTCATGTCAAAACCGATGAATGTGAACTGCCAAACCCCCATAGGAGCATCGTATCTTCTTATGCTACTTACTCTTTTCAATACAACATACAATATGTCGCTCTGATTAGTAAACATTCAGTCGGCAGATCCTGCAGTGGCTTTGATGTATGGTGTTCTTTTCCTGCATGACTCTTGGTAATGACTGTTTTTTTTTGTTTTTTTTTTTTTACTTCAGTTGACTTTCTACATCTCAGATTAGATGGAGCGGGAGATTTGCAGAAGCCGCCACTCACTCCGTCATTAAGAGTCCTGTTATTTCTCATGCTGCTTCTCTGCTCACCAACCAAGTGTGCAAAGATGAGTAGACACTGTGAAGTGATTTTCATGGATGCGCAATGATTTCACACATCTTACTTTAAATAAAACTGTAAAGATGCTTGACTGCTGACAAGCTAAAGGCTAAATTTTTAAGTATTTGTTTGCTGCCAAAATCCACAAGGGCAGCTCAGTTTATACTCAAACTGGATTTATTTCTTATTCATCTGAATGGAGTTTAGTAACATTTTGTCACTACCGGTTGTAATTTTGTTTGCTGCAGCTTAGAGCATGAAAATTGCAGCTATAACAGAGAGCAGGCCGCCGGAGATGAATATGTGTGTTACTTTAAAAAAAAAAAAAAAAACCTTTGTAAAACTAAAGAATGACATGAATTATGAATAAACTACTTGAAATTTCCGAAACATCCCAGGAAGATTGAAATTATTAAAGGAAACATGTAAGAATCTGACAGTTCAAATAATTTCACAATCAGTGAAAATCAGCAGTCAGAAACAAACAAAACAGAAACAGATCAGTGAATACCACCGGTGCATTTTCAGTAACCGTGCGCCTCCATTCATGGTTGTGGGAGCAGCATGGCATGTCAGTATGTGGTGAATGAGAGGCAGGAACACTGTGGGCAGTATCAGTTCTCACGTCTAAATATGACACATTCCAACAGTCGCACACATCCAAGCACTTAAGAGTCAGAATTACAAGACCTGTGTGTCTTTGGACTTGGAAATTTTAAAAGTCAAATATGTGGGTAGTGTTTGGGATTGTGGACAAAAATCTTGCACTGCTAAGAATTTCCATATCAGTCAAATAAAAGGCAGATCATTATTTCTTTCCAATGCAGAGGCCAATTTTTGGTCATGAGTGAAAGTGAAATGTGGTTTTAATTTTTGTGTGTGTATGTGAGAGTGAATGGTTGTTCGTCTGTATATATCAGACCTGCGATGAACTAGTGACACATTTGGGGTACACCCTGCCTTCACCCATAGGTACCAGGGATAGTTTCAGACACCTCCGCAACCCTCACAAGGACTGAGCAGTTCAGAAAATGAATGTTTGGAACATGTTGTCAGATATGATGTTGTTTCCAGTGTTTATTCAAAAATAACACAAGGAAACAGTTTGATATTGAAGGCAATGGTGATGTATCTTAAAGTGTAATACCACCAATGGCCACTAGAGGCTAGTTCTAGTTAACTTCAATTGAAATCTTCTCTGATATCCACGTTATTTGTTCCTTTTGAGAATCTAAACAGTGATACTGTTATGATGTCTGACATAATAGCAGGCTTTGGTTTTTGCTATGTGGGATTTGTTTGTTGAATAAAAGGAATTTTCCCCAACAAACACATTTAAAGAATCTTAAGAAGCAGCTTCAAAATGATTTCAATATGCAAAAGCCTCACAAAGTTTACCATTTTACTGTGTCAGCTCTTCTTCCACTCCCAAAAACCTGAGATATTGGCAAACAAACAACAAATTTGGGGCTTCAACACAGTAGGTGCTTTCACCATAGCTCTGACCTCTAGAAAGTAATCACCTCCTGGTTCTAGCTCCATACCTAAAGGACAGTCATTTGACTTATTTGTAGAGTTGATGTTATGTACGTTGTCTTGTTGTTAGGGCTGGGCGATATGGAAAAAATCATATCACGATAATTTTTTACATATCAGACGATATCAATATGCTGGGGAGCCAATAAGGGGGGGTAAACATGACAAATTCATGGGGCCTGGCATTTGTGGGGGGCCCATAGAGCAGTGGAGGGGGCCCAGTGGATATAGAAGTTGTGAAAATTTCATCTAAGACCCACTGTAGAAGAGAGGTGTAGAAGTCGGGAAGCGAACGGTGAATGTATGTTAAGTTTCGCTTTTGTTTTAACAGTATGATAAGTGATGTTGTTTATGGAGCACACCCCCACGTACTAACCCCCCCGGTCTGACAGATTGAGAAGATAGTCAGTTTCAGTTTCTGTAGGGTCCACAACGATTAAGATTCAAGATTCACTTTCTTGTCATTCAAACACAATACCAACACGGATACAGTGCAGAACGAAATTACGTTTCATCGACTCTTATCATAGACATAAGAAATATAACAACACCTTAGCAGCCAAAACCATGTCGCAACAGCTTACAGAACAATAAAGAAGACAATAAAGCATAAAAGGGCAATAGATTAAAACCATAATATAAATATAAATATAACAAGTAATAAATAGAGAAATGTTAAAATAATTGCACATAAAACCATATGCTTTCATGGTGTTGTAATTATCCAAATTACACCCAAAAATAACGAAGCGAGGCTCTCGGTTTAAAAATATGCATTCATTTACTGCGTGCAGCAACTTGAAAAAACATACAACTTTTCAACTCGTGGCATACATACATCTACTTCCGTGAAAATTTCCTATACCTTATGGGTAATGCTAAGCCTCATGGGAAACGTAGTTATCTTAATCTTAGCATTCATTATGGCTCATTTTAGCTCAACTTTTAACACAAATCACAAATGAAATATACTGTATATTTTTACTGTGAAATAAATTAACATGAAATTGCATATATATCATAAAATTATAATAAATCCAAACACAAATTACTTGTACTTTATCTTTCCCCAAATAAAGTCACAACACATGGGGCCCATAATTGGTAGCGGTGCCCATATGTATGTATATGTATCACAATATAAATCAAAACACTATTTTTGTCCAGCTTAAATTTTCAGTTACTCATAAGTTAGTTGTGAAGACATCAGAGGGTTATTTTTGATTTGAATATGATTTATTTTCTGTCACAGGTTGAACATGACAGATGTGCTGAAGAACATTATACAGCTGTACCAGATAAATAAAACAGGTACATGTATTTAAAACGAAACTGAAAGTCTGACCAGCAGGCAGAAGCTTTCAAGCTTTAAAAGAGAATGCAAACAAAACAGACCATCTTCATGAAACAATGCTGGGGGTATATACATGGGGGTGTATTCCGTAACTATCATAACTGGCGTAAACCGAAAATGAAACTTAACATGCTTTGAACATCTATGCCTCACCCTACTTTTCAGTAACCCGGTCGCCTGAGTTCTCGATCACATTTTCTCCAGAGGGAACACTCATTACCTCCCGCTGCAGCCCAAACATTTGCCTGTGTGCTGCGGCTGCTCTTACGCCTGTGCTGTGCGCGTCAACCTAACTTGACGTGGCTCTAGCAGGATTGGTTCAATGCTACTTAATTATGATGGGCTGTTTTTATGTCTGTCAAAACATGGATGAATGAATTCTATCAAAATTGTATCGAGCATGTCTCAAATTTCTATTGAGGAAAAGTTACATCGCGATATATATCGTTATCATTTTATCGCCCTGCTCTACTTGTTGTTTATGCTTATTCCAGAGAGATCATTTTTGGTCTCCCTTGCATAATTTGTTGTGTTTTGATCTTTGTTTTTCTTGCTTTACATCAGTCTATTGTGCGGATAAATAAACAAAAAAGGAATGAAATGTGAAAGAGCAGGATTTACAGTAATATCAGTACCTACTCCCAATATTCCTTGGTGTCCATCTATGGTACTACCGTGTAAATTATTTTCCTGTGGACCTCCCATTATTTTTGTATTAAGTCTCAAAAGTCAGACACACCAGTGCATTTTTCACTCCGTCAAAGACCGAGTTAATTGAAAAATAGACCATTTTGTTCATAAATCATTAAAATGTATCTCTACACTGTGAGCCCGCTGAGGAGGTGGACTGACAGGTCTGCTAATTGTACCCACAATTACATGCAGCCACAGGAAAACCGCTGCGAGCCAACGTCCTGCATAAATGTGACACTCGCGTCACCTCCTATTGTGTAAAGAGCAAAAATTATATCTTTTTCAGTAACTTTTAATTAAGCTTGAGGCTGTTTTTTAGACGTGAGCAAGAAATGTTTTTAATGCTATCACTTCACATGCTATTGTATTTATTTATTTATTTATTTATTTTTGACCTTTATGCGTTGTTTAATTCATTTTAAGTCATTATATTTCTGCAAATAATTTACCAGAAATGCACTGCAGGAGTAAAGTTGTCACATCTTGTTGGACCAACTTGGGGGAAGTCAGTCCACACAGTTGGATGGAACAGGATCTTCTTGTCATAGGGTCTGGTTATTGTTTGAGATGATGCATCCAAGGTTTCAACACTGTATCTGATGGATTAGAAGAGTTAAGTGAATGCTTTGAACAGTCATTTATTCTTAGATCTCAGTTTATATGCAAATGAGCAGGGCAAATAAAAGGCACGGGATTTAGATTGGAGCATAGATCAATCAGTGATGTTTAATCAGCTGAGAAGTGCAGGACTGCTGGGAGGATGGACGGATAGATGACAGAATGAAGCAGGTGTCGACGTAGAAGGACAGTCACCTCAATAGTACCTGACTGGTTATCGAAAGCTGTCACGGCTACTGTTATTCGGAAGGCCAGCCGTGTTGTTCTTCTGCACACCAGAGTCTGATTGCGTCTTCTACAGTCACCGCCTTAACATCAAAACTTATCTCTGGTTTTCAGACTGGCAGTCCTTATCCTTGTACTCTTTCATGCTGTTTCAAAACACAAGAGATTTGGAAAGGCTCTCTCTCTTTAATATGGTCCTTAGAGGGAATTCAAAGAAACAGGCCGGAGCTTTTTTTTTTTTTTTTTTTTTTCATCAGATTGAATAAGGGTTAGTTTCAGCCTCAGTGTGCATCACAGAGGAAGAAAGGAAGGAAAAGACAAAGGGGCAATTCTCAAATGTATGCATCGATGTCTGTTGCATTCAACTATGCATCTGAGTGTTTCTGCTGTGGCTCATCTGCATCAGGAAGGAGCCTCAAGGTGTCCGCATTAAAATTAAAGAATGACTTAACACATAAAGATAAACACATTTAATTATGCTCTGATTACTTCTACACTGAAAAGCAGTTGTAATATATAGACTATTATTTGGATTTACTGAACTTTGAGTCTTATTGTCATGGATATGGATGGATGATATTTTGGAAATACAGTAAGCAAAAAAAAAAAAAAAAAAAAAAAAAAAAAGCAGATTGTTGTTTGTGTATATTTACCACCCAGAAATGTGGTGAAATAGAGTGCAGTCCAGTGAAAGACATGACCCAGAATACTGCTGGAAAAAAAACATGAATATTTGTGTTTTCTCACATGTTGTAAGTGGTGTGACTTTGAGAGTTGGTTTGTATAGTCTGAACTCATGTTATAAGTTGTACTTTTGCTCTGGTCACAAATATAATAATAATAATAATAATAATAATAATAATAATAATAATAATAATAATAATAATAACTAGAAAACCACTTGGAGAGTGCAGACCTCCGCCAAGGCAGATCAGCAGATCAGCCCCCCCCAATCACCACCAAATTTAATCATTTATTCCTTGTGTCAGTATCAAAGTTTCCTGAAAATTTCATTCAAATCCAAACATAACTTTTTGAGTTATCTTGCTAACAGACAGATGAACAAACAGACAAACCTCGATGAAAACATAACCTCTGTTGTTTCTTGGCGGAGGTAATAATAATAACAATAACAATAATAATAATAACAATAACAATAATAATAATAATAACAACAACAACAACAACAACAACAACAACAACAACAATAATAATAGCTACTCTCCCAGAATCCTGCTTAGGCATGTCACTGCAGATGCAAGTCAGTTAATGTCAGTGTGTGACAAGAGCAAAAATTGTATTTATCACAATGGATTCATTAACCTTTAATGTTTAAGCCCCGAAGAACAAACTGCTACAGTCTGAAGGGAACAGTCGCTGAAGATTTATTTTTCCGGCAAGACATAGCGTGTTGGCTATTTGTGGCCAGAATTCAAGCTGACAGATTGAAAAATGTCAAAAGAGCTGATACAAAATCCACACAGACTCTGGGCTGTAAGTGTTGGGCCTTTGTAAGTGCCTGCACAAAATACTGACAGTGATACAACGTTAAATATTGCATGTATCACTGAAAAAGAAGTCCTCCATAAATAATGTGATTTATTTGTTTCTATTTGTAATTTCTTATGTATTTAGTTGACGTAACCTAGTGTTGGAGAGTTTACTGATACGCAGGGGTGTTAATTTACAGGTAATGAAGTACGGAAGCTGACAGAATGGTATACTTGTATGTGTTTTTAAAGACTAAGATGTTAGTTGTAGATTTGTAAGATATGTGCATGTTTGTACACTAACAAGAAGGCTGTGTTGGACATGTCTGTTGACATTAGCCAATCCTTTTAGTTGACAGGATACAGTGTTGCACACTGTTGCAGCAGTGGAAGAGCAGAAGAGATGCATTGAAGATCTCAAGGACAAGCATGAAGGTTTTTCAAGAAAATCTGACCAGAAATGTCAACACAGAAATCAGTATTAAAGAAACAGAATGCTCATACAGAGCACTGCTGTGGTTAAAATGTACACCAAGACATTTCAATTCCTGAGTCTTCATCAGACCATGAATTCCTTTTTTTTCAATATACATTTTAGCAGATACCTCCTATTAGTCTTTTTTTTAATTACTGAGGAAATCAGTATATTTTGCTGATTATCATGGATGTAGGTAACCGAAGCTATAGTTAAGTAATGGAGTTAATAGCAAGAAATGACCAGCTCCTTTCACAAAACTGGCCCCATGTAATTCACCTGTGTGTGTCTTAATGTGATTTAATTTGCCGTTGGAATGTAAACTACCTCAAGATTAAATACCACAGAAATGAACTAGGGGGAAAAAGTCAGTCATGCTCAGCCAAAAGTTGAATGGGAAGAAAATCCTTTACAGTCTGACAAGCTTTGTTTGCCCAAACATTTGCAAATAGCTGCTAAAAAATGTGAAATGAAATCAAAACGTCATACACACATAATATTTAATTGGACACCCTTTGTCTTTGATTACGGGGTGGATTCAGTGTGACATCTTTTATGCCACAAAGTGTTTATTCAATGTCACAGTAAATGTCATGACATGTATTTCCAGTCAGAGTTGCATTCATTTTTTGCAAAGATTGTGTATATATGATGGGATGGTTGGAACACCTCATCAAACATTCCAAAGATTCTCAAATGGTTCAGGTCTGGACTCTGTGGTGGTCAGTCCATACATGAAAATGACGTCTCATACTCCCTGAACCACTCTTTCTCAGTCTGAACCTGATGAATACTTGCGTCATCTTGGATATAAGAAAAAAATCCACTGATGTTCAGATCTGGTCATCCAGTTTATTCAAGTTCACCTGACCTCATTTATTGGACACATATCGTTGCTGAACCTTGACCTGACCAACTGAATCTACCCCAGATCATAACACTGCCCCCACAGGCTTGTACTGTAGGCACTTGGCATGATGGGTAAACACTTCAGCTGCCTCTCTTCTCACCCTGATGCGTCCATCACTCTGGAACAGGGTCAATCTGGACTCATCAGACCACATGGCCTTTTTCCATTGAAACAGTCCACTCTTTATGCTCTTTATCAAAATTATGGTAGTTTAGGAAATGAGAGGCTACTCACTGCATTGGTTCAGGTTAAATCACTAGTTTCAGCTGAAACATATTAATCACTGCAGAAATTATCCAGATGAACTATTATCTGAGGAAAATCCAGGACTTTTTTTTTTAATGTTCGTTTACTAAGCTACAACCTTCCTAGAGACATTAGCATTATGACTCAGTTAATGCTGTTTATTTGATGTCAGATCTGATAGAGGTTATGATGTGTAGAGCAATAATCATAATGAAAATATATTTAAAAAAATATTTTCAAAGTAACTTTTACCCTAAGTATATTTACAGTAAGTGTTTTTTTTTATTTAGTGCTCTACATAAGTTACGTTTAGGTTATTCTTTACTTTTATCTACTACTTTGCTACTATCTGCTTTTTGGCAGATTTTCTACACCTTGCTAAGTACAATTTCCCCACAGTAATGTTAAAATAATTGGGTACTCTCGATGCCTGTGGTATCCTGATAAAGTGACTGTTTCCTAGTGTTTATGTGAATGGACTCGGAGGATAAGGACCAGCTGCTGCTGCTTCACACTGAACAGAGAAGCATCGGTGGTTTGGTCTCCTGGTGTAGATGCCTCATCACAGTCCTCATTTATCGATGTTTTAAATGTGCTGTCTGGGAGGACAGCTCGGGGCAGACCAAGGACAGACTGGACGGAGGACAGAGTACAGTAACTGCTGCAAGGTGTCCCTACTGACGTTTAAGAGGATGTGAACCTTCTAAGAAAAGCTGGTGGAAAGGATATTTTATACTGCTTAACCCCCGAGTGTACCCCCAGTGACCTGATCCCACATAAGCCTCTTTTACACAGCACTTCTGTGCCGGGAATATTTCACCTTTATTCCGGAAAGACGTCGGCGTAAACGAAATGGTGGGATCATTTGGTCCTACGTCAGTCACGGCTCTGTATCGCCTCTGGAGGTTGCAACAGACCCGTGATAAAGGTGGAACCATGATTCCGGAATGCTATGTAAAAGGAACGCCTCTTGTTCTCTCAACCAAGGTGTGATGTTTTGATGACAAATTGCATGTGCGACCCCCGGGCCAGGGGGATTTAAAAACGAGCGTGGGCTGTGTACAGTACACAAACCTATCATACACACATAATGCGACCAGAAAGATATCAAACTGGGGAGACGCCAAGATCCACAAGTTGTTGTCACTTCGGGTGGAGGACTCTATCCATGCTAACATTTGTGGAACGGAGAAAGACTTCCACTTCTGCAGAAGTCAGCAACACTCCTGTGCTTGGGGTATTTCTGACGCACAAGTCATACATCACACTATTTGCAGCACTGCATCACCGCCCCTTTGATTCTGGAATGCAGGTCCGCTGTATAAAAGTCCAGCCTGTCTCACCTCTGTTACTCCTTTGGCTTGGCTGTGTAAACCGGTCAGTGATGGAAAAAAGGTGGAATCACCATCTCACCTTTTTGCCTGGATCTCTGTGTAAAACTGGCTATAGATAGATAGATAGATAGATAGATAGATAGATAGATAGATGGAATCCCCTAATACTAATAATGTAATATACTTATTTAATCTTTATTTTATTGCAGATTGTCTTTGTTATATCTTTATTAGATCTACCGAATTGCAATCATAATCTTTTACCACATCAAATCTCAACTTGATAATGTGATTCAGAACGATTTAATAGACAGACTCTCCTGCCTGCCTTCATACTTCTCTCCAACAGCAATGATCACGGTGTTAAGGTCATCCAAAGCAGAGTTCAATTTAATTTAAAAGTGTCTAGAACACCTCTTTTATCTGATGGTATCTTTTATCCTATTATGTGTATATTCACATCATCATAACCTACACGACCCCGCTCTTTTTACTGTATCCAACATTTGAACTCTAACCCTTCACCAGTGCTTTTCACAATCTGGTATTTTTTTATTGCATTTATGTCAAGGGGCAAAACAGGCATAATCAGAGGTTTGTGTTAGTTTTCAAAGCTGGACAGAAGTGATAAATTGCATCTTTTCATTCTGGTACAAAGTAGGTGGAGCAGGGTTGGAAATGGACGACTAAATGATGCACTGGACCCAAAGGGCAGCAGCTGAAATGAAAAATGCCAGAGGGGATGGCGTTATTTTAGGTATTTGTATTCCCAGTGAATACGATAGGAGAAAGTTGTGACAAAGATGGCACCGTGGGCTTTAGTTTTTAACATCCAAAACACAACAAACGTACCAAAGATATCTATTATTTTTATGGCTCTGCAGTGCCAGTCCTGTGCGAGATGCATGATGTTTTCAGGTTGTCCCATACTTGTTCAGTTCACGGGGCTACATGTAGTATTTCTACACTAATATATTCAAAAATGTCTCCAAATTATCATCAGAAGGTTTATATTGTTGGCGGTGATGTGGATACAGTCGATCTAAGTTACTAGTCTCAAATATGATCATGAACTGTGGGTAGTGACTGAAAGAACAAAATACAAACAGTGGAAATGAGTTTTCTCTGCAGGGTGGCTTGACCCTCCCTTAGAGATAGGGTGGATAAAGGGGGAAGTCTAGGCATCTCTGGTCTCTTGGTCTTCTCTCTGGTTTAGAATAAAGAGCTCTGAAGTTATTCCAAAGATGATATTCTCCACATGTGATGAAACACAACGCTAACACAGAGATGACGATGAGAACCATCAAGAAATATCCCTCACAGTCAAAGAAAGTGATACAGTAATAAAAAATAGAAGCGCTGCCGTTGTTTCACCACTGGACACGACTTGAAAGTATAAGAATGAAGACTGATAGCGAAAGTGTGGTGTTTCCTTTACACTGGTCAGTTTGATTATTACATTTATGAAGGTATATGTTTACTCTGTTTTGTTTCATTTTCTACTGTGACACTTCTGAGCTTGTTTGGGTGATTCTAAACAGAGACTTAGTGCCGCTATTGTTAACACAAACTGTACATTAGTTTTACTGTGACAGAACTAAGCTATAATAATAACATTTATATAATAAAACTATCAGCTGGTGAAGATAATAAGACAGAGTTATTTTGAGCAGCTGTCTTGATTTTTTTGTGGAAGGTGAAAACTTGATGTTACCATAATACTGATGCAATTAAATTGTGAACTTTGTACTTTATTCAGTGTGTGATGCAGTCTGTGGAGATGTAGCATTAATTTGTTGGTGGTTTTGGTAGCCTCAGGTATGTTCTGGTACACGGCTCCTGCTGCTGTTGATAGTTTGAAATGCTAATCCTACATGTAAACCCTTTAAGGTAGGACTGATTACAGTACATTTTGATGGATGGACTTCACTGTTTAGCTCATTAGGATCCCCCTTACCATCAGTAGTGTGGCAGCCATTCTTAGGAGTCCACAAAAGACTTCACTTTGTGACAAAGAAACGTAACAACTACAAACAACATGTTACAACGTTCTGGTATACACAAAATTACAACATTGAAACCTGAATAGCAGTAATAAGTTATGCAAATACAGTCAAGGTCCTGCTAACAAACCCTTATATGTGTGATTTATCAGTTTCCAACAGTTTTATGTGTAATTTAATTTTAGGTTAATTCAAGATCATAGTCATGTTTATTGACACATAAATTAACATGCAGGAATTTCCATATTTTGTTTCTTTATGCAGAAGATGCCATATAATTGTATTTCACATGAACACTTAATTACACATGTAACACGAGAGTCACATATGAGATTTTCACCTCTCTCACAACTCTTTACCAATTCAGAATATTGACCATTTTACTCCAATTCCACATTGAAACCAAAGTAGAAACAACACATGCCACCACAAGACACATCTACATAGTCCAACTCTTGTCCAATTATCATCCTATTTCCTAGAAATTCTGCTTTAGTATTTCTTGTTTTATTTTTCTGTGAGTTATGTCCTGGGAGCAAATTCCATTCCTTCGTAGCTCAGTACATAACAGTTCTTTTAATAGGGTTTGTCCTTGCTTTTGTAATTTAAACCTTCTGTAGCCTGTGTGGTGGAGTAGTCATTTCTATCTCGAATGTAAGCTACAAAGAATGTTTCTTGTAAATACAGCTATGAACGATACAACTCTAAATGCAATCTATTATCTATCTATTTTACAGCCAAAGCAGGTCATATACATTTCCCACAAACTATGGAGCACAATATATGCCACTCTATGACCCTACAAAACATGAATTTGGCCAAAAACCAAGGAGCAAAAACACTGGCTCAGTCAAGCAGTAAAGCAATGAGGAAGAGAGGATTAAAGTGTCAAAAAAATGGGTTTTTATTCACCCAAAGAAATGCAAAAACCATATAAAACCTGTAAAAGAGGTCAAGACAGTATACACCAATCAGCCATAACACTGTGACCACTGACTGGCAAAGTGGTATAAATATTGATTATCTCATTACAGTTGAACCTGTCAGTGAGTGGGATATATTAAATAACAAGTTAACATTTAGCCCTCCAAGTTGATGTGTTAGAAAAAGCTCAAATGGGTTAGAGTAGGGATCTGAACAACTTTGACAAGGGCCAAATCACTGGGTCAGAGTGTCTCCAGATCTTGTTGGACATAAAGTGGTTTGTACCATCTCAACCAGTTGAATATCTGTGGGAGCAGAACATTATTTCCACCTGTCTAATATTCAGGGGAAGTGGAAAATGAATCACATTTTCTTTTGTATTGTCCTCTATATGATGAACTGAGAGCCCCTTTGTTTGATGATATGAGTACCCGAAATCCTGATCTGTTCTGGAGCACTGATGAGGCCAAGATGAAATGGTTGTTTAGTTCTAATGTATATAAATTAGCATTATTTGTTTGTAAAGCCTGGAAAAAGCAGCAGATGTGTTTGTTTAAATAGGTCAGTATTTTGTTTTGTTCATATCTATTGTGCCTATTGTCTGGTGTTTGATTTTTGGTGTGTATTTGAGTGTCTTATAAGCCCATGTAAGGGCTGGGCATGTTATTTATGCAAGGCAATAATAAAAACTTTCATTCATTCATTCACTCATTCATTGTGTAGGTTCCTTTTTTCTTTTCTTTTTTTTTTTTTTTTTTTTTTACCACCAAACCAATTCTGACCTGAGGCCTAGACTCCACCAGACCTGTGAAGGAGTGCTGTGGTATCTGGACTAAGACATTACAGCAGATCCCTGAAGTCCTGGAAATAGAGAGGTGGGCCTTCCCAGATCAGAGTTATTATTCCATCACCTCCCACAGATGATCAATCATCCTGAGCTTGGGATGTCCTTTTAGTCCATTTTTGGTCAGTACTTACCACTGCAGCCCAGGAACACGCAACAGGACCTGCAGTTGTGGAGATGCTCTGACCCAGTCATCACCATTACAATATGGACCTGGCCAAAGTCACTCAGTTGCTTTTGTTGATAATTTTGCTGCCTCCAACACATCAGCTTTGAGGACTCAATGTTCCCTTGTTACCTAATATATCAAAACCAGTGAAAGGTACCGTTGTAATGAAATGACTGTAACTGTACTCAAAGTAACTGAAATTAAACAAGAATCTGCTCTAACACAATGACACAAGACAGAACATATACAGGGGTTGGACAAAATAATGGAAACACCTTAAAAAATCAACAAAATATAATTTAATATGGTGTAGGTCCGCCTTTTGCGGCAATTACAGCCTCAATTCTCCGAGGTATTGATTCATACAACTTGTGAATTGTTTCCAAAGGAATTTTAAGCCATTCTTCAGTTAGAATACCCTCCAACTCTTTTAGAGACGATGGCGGTGGAAATCGACGTCTTACTTGAATCTCTAAAACTGACCATAAATGCTCAATAATGTTGAGGTCTGGGGACTGTGCCGGCCATACGAGATGCTCAACTTCATTAGAATGTTCCTCATGCCATTCTTTAACAATTCTAGCTGTATGGATTGGGGCATTATCATCTTGAGGTGAAGGTGTTTCTATTATTTTGTCCAACCCCTGTATAGTGGCTTGGCCAAACTAAATAACACACCAGGGGAAAACAATATGAACACGTCATATAACTAAATACAAAGCAAACCTAACCAGAACTAAATCCTAAATGATAGCTTGTGTTCTGTCTGATCAGCTGGCGCCAGCTTTTAACATAATCGTAGTCATAATCCTTCATCGGCATTTCTTGGTAAACCAGGAAGAGAACTCCCACTAACCAAAATTAACATGACAATTCACAATATATCAAATAATTACCCTACAGTGTTAACCCTTCAACCCCTTTAATGTCGGTGAGCGTTCTGAATGTTGATTTATTTTAAATATTCATAAACATTCAACCGTTTGCTTGATAAGAAAAATTTCCAAACGTGCTGATAGAATAGACCTTGTTCTTTCTATAGACATCTGAGCATGCTCAGTTCACCCCCTGCTGCCAGTGAGTGAGACCGACTCACTATAAAAATAGACAGTTTGGGCTTATTTATTTTTTTATACTGTTTTCCATGTGCTTTTACAGTTGTTTTTGCAAAGTTGTGATGATTTATCTGTATTTCTTTCTTTCTTTTTTTTTTTTTACTGTGTTTTTACCAAGTTTTGACCGTGTAACTACTTTTTGGAGTTCAACCAGGAGCCAAAAAGCTGACTTACTGATTTAGAGAAAAAAGAGCCCCAAAACAAAAGTACTGGGCCAAAAGTCAAATACTTGTTGTTCAGTGTGCTCCAGTTCACAGATCATGTTCAGCATCCTAAATAACTTACTGATGTACGTTAGGGGCTAAAGGGATAATGTGCATGCACTCCATATAAACAGTGTAAGGGTGAAATAAATACCAACTCTAGTAAACTAATATGAAATGCTTAAATGTGGATGATTGGAATTGAGCATGTATCGGTGCTAAACTGACTGTAGATGAAATAATCCTATTGATCTAATAAACTAATGTGGTGGGAGAGAGTGCATTGTGGTTGTAACTACCCTTTACTACTGTGGACATTACAGGCTCCAAAATGAATCTAATGTGGATGTATGTAAAATGTAAAATAGGCAGTATGGAAGTGTTCAAACTTGGTTCTTTACTCGGTGAATGAAGGAGTGAGATGTAGACTCAATGTAGAGGGTGAGCAACATAGCAAAAAAAAAAAAACGCTGTGAAATAGGAAAAATAAAATATTATCTCCAGTTTCTGTCACAGTGGTTATATTCTACAAACTACAAACTCAGTGAGGATGTTCTAGAGGCAGTGCACAGCCGAAGCTTCCTCACTTCTGCTGTGTGTCGCCGACAGGTCTATTAGAGGCTGAAAGGTCTGTGTGTATGTGCATGCTTAGCCCAGAGTTTTGCCTCTCAGACTGTTCTATAGGAAAGAAAAGAGTGCCATAAAATCTGAGTCTTTTCATGTTACATTGTTTTGCACACACGCTGTACAATGGTGTTATTGATTGACTAGATATACAAACTCACAGCACGGAGACTGATGCACCAAAAACAAATTGAATGCAGCAAAAAAAATCAGAAATTAGAACGTGCAGACAAAGGGGAAAGCCTCCACCACTCACTGAAAGGGGGTCAGAAGGATTGTGATGGTATGAGCCTATACGGGGTTTTTAAGGAAACATTACATTACATTATTGGCCTGTAATGCCCCTAAAGGTCACTATCTACCAGCTCCAAAAAGCCCTGCCTGCCACAGACTTGCACTGAGCTTAATAATAATAATAATAATAATAATAATAATAATAATAATAATAATGATGATGATGATGATGATGATGATGATGATGATGATGATGATGATGATGATGATGATGATGATAATAATAATAATAATAATAATAATAATAATAATAAGTGTTGTGGTGGTCCATCTTCAAGTTACTACTCTATTAATAAGATTTTACAGTGAATAAAATGCTTGGATGTCTGTCATGTTGTGCTTCAGCTGACAGGTGTATATGATCTGATACGCTTCTGTTCATTGAAGTGAACTGTAATTATCGTCAATAAGCTTCACTATTATGACCCTCAAGTGACCTGTTGCTCAGTTTGATGAAGTTTACCATTTTGTCTGTAAGCAATGTGGAAAAAAATTATATCATGATAATTTTTTTCATATCAGATGATGTCGATATGTATCACAATATAAATCAAATCATTATTTTTGTAAAGCTTAAATTTTCAGTTATTCATGAGTTAGTTGTGAAGACTTCAGAAGGTTATTTTTGATTTAAATATGATTTATTTTCTGTCTGAGGTTGAACATCACAGATGTGCTGAAGAACATTATACAACTGTTTCAGATCAATAAAACAGGTGCATATGTTTAAAACTATACTAAAAGTCTGACCAGCAGGCAAAAGCTTTCAAGTTTTAAAAGAGAACACAAACAAAACAGACCATCTTCACCAAACAATCTCAAGAGTATATACGTGGGGGTGTGTTCCATAACTGACGTAAGCCGAAAATTAAACTTAACATGCTTTGAACGTCCGACTCCCGGCTTCTATACCACACCCTACTTTTCAGTAACTCAGTCGGACTGAGTTCTCGGTCAAATTTTCTCCTGAGGTATTTGTTCCTAAAAAAATATGCAAATCTAGACGTGATGGTGTTTACAAACATGGTTAATGTTGATATCAGTGTGTCCTGGTATTTGTATGTACCTTTAATTCTCTTGTATACACTTCAATAAAAACATGAAGCAAAAAAAAATTTAAAAATTTTCTCCTGGGGGAACATTCATTACCTCCCGCTGTAGCCCAAACATTAGAGCGTGTGCTGCGGCTGCTCTTATACCTGTGCTGTGTGTGTCAACCTAACTTGCTGAGGCTCTAGCGTGATTGGTTCGGTGCAGCGCTACTTAACTATGATTGGCTGTTCTTATGCCCGTCAAAACATGGACGAACGAATTCTATTGAAATTGTATCGAGCAAGTCACATATTTCTATTGAGGAAAAGTTATATCGCAATACATATCATTTTATTACCCAGCCCTATAGTGTACCCAAAAGCCAACATTTCATAAATTTCAAAGACAGCATTTTATACATTACCGTATGTGTGATAAGATGAAATAATGATGTGATGACTTTTTTTTTTTTTTTTACACAAAAGGTGAACTTTATTCTGACCTGCTTTAAATGAAGACAAAATGCTTTACAGGAATCGTACATGTCAGTATAGTGTCAACTTCCATCCATCCATCCATCCATTGTAGGCCTGACACAGACAACCACTCACTGTCATATTCAGACCTATGGGCAATTTAGATTAGTGATGACTTCCATGTTGCCAAAATATAAATGTTTACCACTTATTGAATTCCTTTGAAGTCTTTACCACATGGTTGTATACTTTAAGTCACTTCGCTGATTTGAAGCATACAACCATGGGGCTTTAATTCCAGTTTCACTAACATCTGATTAAATTTAGAATCAACTCAGTGCTCTTCTTCCTTCAGTTAATTTATTCACAGTTTTAATAAGATGCCTTTTGTTAGTGTGTGTTGCTGTGTGTGTGGTGTAAGTGAATGAGCATTAAGCTGTTTGCTAAGTGTTGCACTTAACCTGTCAGTAATCAGACGTATATTCCCTACTCAACAACACCAGTGACAAAAGCTCTTACCAAGACTAACAGAATAATGTGCATTCTGAGTGTGTGATACTACCCTGCATTCGTATTCGGTGTACATTTGTCAG